>NW_026512126.1:0-255005 GCF_027579735.1 Bombina bombina
CTGCATGCCATGCCTCTCAAAAACAAGTGCGCAACACCGGCGCGAAAATGAGGCTCTGCCTATGCTTTGGGAAAGCCCCTAAAGAATAAGGTGTCTAAAACAGTGCCTGCCGATATTATTATATCAAAATACCCAGATAAAATGATTCCTCAAGGCTAAATATGTGTTAATAATGAATCGATTTAGCCCAGAAAAAGTCTACAGTCTTAATAAGCCCTTTTTGAAGCCCTTATTTACGATCGTAATAAACATGGCTTACCGGATCCCATAGGGAAAATGACAGCTTCCAGCATTACATCGTCTTGTTAGAATGTGTCATACCTCAAGCAGCAAGAGACTGCTCACTGTTCCCCCAACTGAAGTTAATTGCTCTCAACAGTCCTGTGTGGAACAGCCATGGATTTTAGTGACGGTTGCTAAAATCATTTTCCTCATACAAACAGAAATCTTCATCTCTTTTCTGTTTCTGAGTAAATAGTACATACCAGCACTATTTCAAAATAACAAACTCTTGATTGAATAATAAAAACTACAGTTAAACACTAAAAAACTCTAAGCCATCTCCGTGGAGATGTTGCCTGTACAACGGCAAAGAGAATGACTGGGGTAGGCGGAGCCTAGGAGGGATCATGTGACCAGCTTTGCTGGGCTCTTTGCCATTTCCTGTTGGGGAAGAGAATATCCCACAAGTAAGGATGACGCCGTGGACCGGACACACCTATGTTGGAGAAAAAATACTACTACTACTACTAATAATAATAATAATAATAATAATAATAATAATAGCTAATTTTAACCGGTTGGTCAGTAGGTTTCCAATCACTTGATTTTCTTTGTATCTTTTGTTGAAGGAACAGAAATGAACTACTCAGAGCTGGATGGAAACATCTGGTGAGCCAATTACATATATCGGGTTTAGTGTCCATTTAAGAGGCGAATGGCTGTATCCCGGGAGTGACCAATGATTGATTTATTTGTTTATCCACTTAGTTAGTGGACGTTTCTGTTTGGTTCTATGTATGTGAAAGTTTGTATTATGTAATATACAAATTGTTGATGGATAGATTTCGTAAAAGAAACTGGCTTTGAAATTTTGTTTTGTTTTGAAAGAGGCTGCGTCTCCCAATCTTTGTTTTTGTGGTACACTAATAAATAAAGCTGGTTTAAAAAAAAAAAGTAAATCTGACTTTAATTCAGGTTCACAGGAGCAACCCCTTGTACCATGTTACAAAAACATAAATTATGCATACCTAATAATGTCATTTCAATCTGTATGGGAACAGTCCACTGCTGCATCCCTTACTTGTGGCAAATACTGAACCTGGCCACCAGGAGGAGGCAAAGACATCCCAGCCAAAGGCTTAAATACCTCCCCCACTTCCTCATAACCCCAGTCATTCTCCCGAGGGAACAAAGAACAGTAGGAGAATTATCAAAGTGAAAAAGGTGCCAGAAGAAAAAAATTCAAATTTAGGGGCACCCATAGGAGAACACGGGCAGGAGCTGTGGACTCATCCCATACAGATAGAAAAAAATGTATCAGGTAAGCATAATTTGTTTTCCATCTTAATATGGGAAGAGTCCACAGCTGCATTCCTTACTTGTGGGAAACATATACCCAAGCTCTAGAGTACACGGAATGCTAACGGGAGGGAAAAAAGAGAGGTGGACCTTAATCTGAGGGCACCACAGCCTCAAAACCCTTCTCCCGAAGGCTGCTTCAGCAGAAGCAAAAAAATCTAACTTGTAAACTTTTGGGAAAAGTATGTAAGGAGAACCAAATAGCCGCCTTATAAATCTGATCCAGAGGCCTCATTTTTTGAAGGCCCAAGAGGAAACCACTGCTCTCGTAGAATGAGCCATAATCCTCAGAGGAGGCTTATGTCCCGCCATCTCTATGCTAAATGGATGACACTCCTCAGACAAAAAGATAAGGAAGTCGAAGAGGCCCTCTGACGCCTACGCTTCCCGGAAAAGAGAACAAACAGAGAAAGAGGTTTGTTGAAATTCCTTCGTGGCCCGAAGATAGAACTTCAAGGCACAAACCACATCCAGAAATACGTTGTAAACGTTCCTTCGATGAAGAAAGGATTAGGACATAAAAAAGGAACCACAATCTCTTGATTGATATTGCAAATTGACACAACCTTAGGAAGAAAAACTAACTTGGTTCGTAGAACAGCCTTATCGGCATGAAAAGCCAGATAAAGAGGGACGCATTGCAAGGCAGCATTCACAGATACTCTGCGTGCAGAAGCAATAGTCAGTAGAAAAGGAACCTTCCAAGACAACAATTTAATGTCTACTTCATGCATAGGCTCCAATGGAGCATGTTGCAAAACCTTTAGGACAAGATATAAACTCCAAGGAGGAGCCATAGATCTAGACACAGGTCTGATCCCAGCAGAGCCTTAACAAATGGCAGCACATCTGGAAGCTCTGCAAACCTCTTGTGTAGTAACACAGACAGGGCTGAAAACTGTCCCATCAGGGGACTTGCAGAAAAGCCCTTCTCCAGATCATCCTGGTGAACAGAATAAGTAGGTCCTCCACACCTTATGATAGATGCGACAAGCAACCAGCTTACAAGCTTGAATGAGAGTAAAAATAATTTTCTCTTGATGATTTGGGAAACTATACACTGAAAGATACTAATGTGATACAAGCGAGTGGAATGATGGAGATGGTGATCTCTAAATGTACTACATACTTATAATTTGAGATATATTTTGTATAAAAAGACTGAGAACTGATGTTTTATTGATATGGCTGTATATATCCACGTCTTTTCTCAATAAAAATAACTCTCAGTCCTAGCCAAGAGAGGGTTTTCTAAGCGTTCAATCTCCACACAGTCAGCCTCAGAGAATATAGACATTGATGAACAAAGAGATCTTGGTCAGCAGATCCCTGCGACAAGGTAACTTCCACGGAGTAGATGACGACATCCCCATTACATCTGCGAACCATATTCTTCGCGGCCAAGACGGAGCAGTCAGTATCACCGATGCCTGCTTGACTCGAGCCACTACACTAGGTAGTAGTGGTAACAGTCGGAAAGGATAAATTAGGTTGAACCTCCAAGGCACCGTTAATGCATTTGTTAGCTCCGCCTGAGGATACCTGTACCTCGACCCCTATCTGGGTAGCTTGGTATTGAGACGTTATAAGATCTTCCTCTTGCAAATCTCTGCAAACACTCGGATGGAGAGACCATTCTCCCGGATTAAAGGATTGTCTGCCCAGTTGTCCACACCCGGAACGTGGATCGCTGACAACGAACAAATGCGGGTCTCCCCCACACCAGAATCAGAGATACTTCCCTCAAAACTAGGGAGCTTCTTGTTCCCTCCTGAAACCCAAGGATATATCGTTTCATTTGAAGCTGATTAACTGGGACGAACCAAGCAGAGGCCAAGCCTTCAGAGCATTGTATATTGCCTGAAGTTCTAAAATGAGATCAAGAGGGAGCTTTACCTCCTGAGACCAGATGCCCTGTGCCTTCCTGGCACTCCAAACGGCTCCCCATCCTGACAGACTCACAACCGTAGTCATAATCACCCAAGATGGTCCGTGAGACAGACGTCCCTAAGTACAAGTGATCCGGACAAAACCACAAAGAGCGATTCTCCCGATTGGTTGTCCAGAGAAATCTTTTGAGACTGATCCAAATTATCTCAGTTCCTCTAGTTCAGCATGCGCAGTTGCAACAGTCTGAGGTGAAACCTGGCAAAGGAAATTATGTCCAAGCTGGACATCATGAGACCAATCACCTCCATACACTGAGCCACAGATGGCCTTAAGGAGATATGGAGGGCAAGACATGTTGAAACTAGCTTTCAACATCTCTGGTCTGTTACAAATATTCTCATGTCTATGGAGACTATTATAGTACCTGAGAATTCTACCCTGGTACTTGGAGGACAGATCCGAGTATACACCCCAGAAAGGTTTCCCTCCTTTCTGGTCAGGAAGACAGGAGGAATCTTCCCTTGGGTGGCTGAGACTTAAAACCTATCCTTTAACCCTGATCTATGACCTCCAGGACCCATGGATTCTGCAAGTCCCTGAACCAAGCGACTGAAAAGAGTGACATACTGCCCTCTACACGATCCAGAAGAGGACCGGGAAACATCCATTCATGCCGACATAGACTCAGCAGGAGGACTGCTGACATAGGCTTTATCAGAACGAAAATCGTCCCTTAGATTAGTTCATATGCTCTTGCGGTAGGAGGGTACAATTGCCACCTGTGACTGTGGAGATAATTGAGTCCAGGCCTGGACCAGACAAAACCATTCCCTTAAAGAGAGGGAAGAAGTTTAGACTTAGAAATCATATCCGCTGACCATGACTTCAGACAGAGCCCGACGGGTCTAAACAGAAAAAGCTGAAGACATAGCATTTAAGCAAATAAACTGCCTAATAGCAGCACAGATAAAAGAATTAACAACCCTCAAGGACGTAAATCTTTTCTGAGTAACTTACTACAACGCAAATACAGTGGCACCACACCGGCAACCTTTTCTATATTTATATTAGCTGACATAAACCATGTTCATGTCTACATACTTATTGTAGCAGAAAAGTTGGTGCTGTGCAGTGTGTAATATACTAGACAGAAAAGAGGAAGAGACCTCTCCAAAGACTGCACTTATAGCACTCTAAGCCTGGACTAGAAGTGGAGAAATTGGGAAATTTAAAATGCAACTTTTATTGTGTATATTTAAAATAAAACACTCAATTAAAAACAACCAAAGAATTGGAGGCCTATTCCTTAATCTTCAGTAAGCCTTTGATATGTCAAAAGTATTTAGAAGGAAATTGTATAGGTAGGAAGCTATACTTATGACCACTATTAGCAAAGTCAATAGTTAGTAGGGAGGATCAATATTACAATATCAGGCACAGTATATGCTTTTCTGAGTAACGTTGAGGGGATCCTCCGCCGCGATCAAATCCGAGTCACACCAGAAGGTAGTTTCTCCAGTAACCGCGGCAACAGCCTCTGCCGGTTGAAACAAATATCCTGTATGTTGAAACATCTTTAATAGAGTTTCCATCTTTTATACATGGGCTCCTCAAACAAAGAACTATCCTCAAGCGGGATAATAGTACATTTAGCAAGGGTGAAGATAATGCCATCCCATTTAGGGACGGAACCTCACAACTCTATTGAGAGTCCAGGACCAGGGACAATTTGTTAAAGGGAGAAGAGGGAGAAAAGGAATCCAATCCTGCCCCATTCATCCTTAATAATGTTCGCCATCTAACAGGAGCAGGGAAGGAAAAGGTACCACCCTCTCCTTAAAAACTCTATCCAATTTAGGAATTAAAGGTTCATCATCCAATTTGGCCTCTGGAACCACTGAATCCGCTAAAAACTTCCTTAAGAAGAAAGAGCAAATTCCTAAACTAAAGTCTGGTTCCTCTGCAGCCGGAGGTTTAGAGGCAGCAGACTCCGACCCAGAATGTTCATACTCTGAAGTCTCAGAAAGAACTTAATCCTCGGATAACCCTCAGATAAATCCAATAAATTATCTGATGTACTCTGGGAAGGAGTGCAATATGTAACCTCTCTCTTGCGCTTAGCAGGACGAGGTAAAGCATTAAATGCCGCAAACACCACCCTCTGAACTGCTCAGTAACGTCTGGTGAAAAAAGGCCCCCTCCAGATGGAGGATCAGCAATGCTACGAGAAAACTGCCTGTGTAGAGAGAGAAGAATGTAGGGTACACACTTCACTGGACAACGACTCCTCAGAGGTGGACGGCTTTGTGGTATCAAACATGTTTGATATCATATTATCAAGGCATATGGAACATAATTGAGAGGGCGGAACTAAGGCATCCTCACCGTATAATCAGGAATTATTCATTAGGAATAGAGGGAGTACCCTCTAAAGTAACAGAATCCTTCTTCGCTAGTGCAATAACCGGAGAACTAGAGAAATAAAACATCTTATTTTATTCAAAAAAAAATTGCACCCATACACCCCAATGGCTGGGGCACTCACCACCTCCTATTACCCAGACAGTACAGAGATTTATGACTCCTCTCTGATAGACACCCGGTCAGGAAAACAGAATTTATGTTTACCTGATAAATTACTTTCTCCAACGGTGTGTCCGGTCCACGGCGTCATCCTTACTTGTGGGATATTCTCTTCCCCAACAGGAAATGGCAAAGAGCCCAGCAAAGCTGGTCACATGATCCCTCCTAGGCTCCGCCTACCCCAGTCATTCGACCGACGTTAAGGAGGAATATTTGCATAGGAGAAACCATATGATACCGTGGTGACTGTAGTTAAAGAAAATAAATTATCAGACCTGATTAAAAAACCAGGGCGGGCCGTGGACCGGACACACCGTTGGAGAAAGTAATTTATCAGGTAAACATAAATTCTGTTTTCTCCAACATAGGTGTGTCCGGTCCACGGCGTCATCCTTACTTGTGGGAACCAATACCAAAGCTTTAGGACACGGATGAAGGGAGGGAGCAAATCAGGTCACCTAAATGGAAGGCACCACGGCTTGCAAAACCTTTCTCCCAAAAATAGCCTCAGAAGAAGCAAAAGTATCAAACTTGTAAAATTTGGTAAAAGTGTGCAGTGAAGACCAAGTCGCTGCCCTACATATCTGATCAACAGAAGCCTCGTTCTTGAAGGCCCATGTGGAAGCCACAGCCCTAGTGGAATGAGCTGTGATTCTTTCAGGAGGCTGCCGTCCGGCAGTCTCGTAAGCCAATCTGATGATGCTTTTAATCCAAAAAGAGAGAGAGGTAGAAGTTGCTTTTTGACCTCTCCTTTTACCAGAATAAACAACAAACAAGGAAGATGTTTGTCTAAAATCCTTTGTAGCATCTAAATAGAATTTTAGAGAGCGAACAACATCCAAATTGTGCAACAACCGTTCCTTCTTTGAAACTGGTTTCGGACACAAAGAAGGCACGACTATCTCCTGGTTAATGTTTTTGTTAGAAACAACTTTTGGAAGAAAACCAGGTTTAGTACGTAAAACCACCTTATCTGCATGGAACACCAGATAAGGAGGAGAACACTGCAAAGCAGATAATTCTGAAACTCTTCTAGCAGAAGAAATTGCAACCAAAAACAAAACTTTCCAAGATAATAACTTAATATCAACGGAATGTAAGGGTTCAAACGGAACCCCCTGAAGAACTGAAAGAACTAAGTTGAGACTCCAAGGAGGAGTCAAAGGTCTGTAAACAGGCTTGATTCTAACCAGAGCCTGAACAAAGGCTTGAACATCTGGCACAGCTGCCAGTTTTTTGTGAAGTAACACAGACAAGGCAGAAATCTGTCCCTTCAAGGAACTTGCAGATAATCCTTTCTCCAATCCTTCTTGAAGAAAGGATAGAATCTTAGGAATCTTTACCTTGTCCCAAGGGAATCCTTTAGATTCACACCAACAGATATATTTTTTCCATATTTTGTGGTAAATTTTTCTAGTTACAGGCTTTCTGGCCTGAACAAGAGTATCAATAACAGAATCTGAGAACCCTCGTTTTGATAAGATCAAGCGTTCAATCTCCAAGCAGTCAGCTGGAGTGAGACCAGATTCGGATGTTCGAACGGACCTTGAACAAGAAGGTCTCGTCTCAAAGGTAGCTTCCATTGTGGAGCCGATGACATATTCACCAGATCTGCATACCAAGTCCTGCGTGGCCACGCAGGAGCTATCAAGATCACCGACGCCCTCTCCTGATTGATCCTGGCTACCAGCCTGGGGATGAGAGGAAACGGCGGGAATACATAAGCTAGTTTGAAGGTCCAAGGTGCTACTAGTGCGTCTACTAGAGTCGCCTTGGGATCCCTGGATCTGGACCCGTAGCAAGGAACCTTGAAGTTCTGCCGAGAGGCCATCAGATCCATGTCTGGAATGCCCCACAGTTGAGTAATTTGGGCAAAGATTTCCGGATGGAGTTCCCACTCCCCCGGATGTAATGTCTGACTCAGAAAATCCGCTTCCCAATTTTCCACTCCTGGGATGTGGATTGCAGACAGGTGGCAGGAGTGAGTCTCCGCCCATTGAATGATTTTGGTCACTTCTTCCATCGCCAGGGAACTCCTTGTTCCCCCTGATGGTTGATGTACGCAACAGTCGTCATGTTGTCTGATTGAAACCGTATGAACTTGGCCTTTGCTAGCTGAGGCCAAGCCTTGAGAGCATTGAATATCGCTCTCAGTTCCAGAATATTTATCGGTAGAAGAGATTCTTCCCGAGACCAAAGACCCTGAGCTTTCAGGGATCCCCAGACCGCGCCCCAGCCCATCAGACTGGCGTCGGTCGTGACAATGACCCACTCTGGTCTGCGGAAGGTCATCCCTTGTGACAGGTTGTCCAGGGACAGCCACCAACGGAGTGAGTCTCTGGTCCTCTGATTTACTTGTATCTTCGGAGACAAGTCTGTATAGTCCCCATTCCACTGACTGAGCATGCACAGTTGTAATGGTCTTAGATGAATGTGCGCAAAAGGAACTATGTCCATTGCCGCTACCATCAAACCTATTACTTCCATGCACTGCGCTATGGAAGGAAGAGGAACGGAATGAAGTGTTTGACAAGAGTTTAGAAGTTTTGTTTTTCTGGCCTCTGTCAGAAAAATCCTCATTTCTAAGGAGTCTATTATTGTTCCCAAGAAGGGAACCCTTGTCGACGGAGATAGAGAACTCTTTTCCACGTTCACTTTCCATCCGTGAGATCTGAGAAAGGCCAGGACTATGTCCGTGTGAGCCTTTGCTTGAGGAAGGGACGACGCTTGAATCAGAATGTCGTCCAAGTAAGGTACTACTGCAATGCCCCTTGGTCTTAGCACCGCTAGAAGGGACCCCAGTACCTTTGTGAAAATCCTTGGAGCAGTGGCTAATCCGAAAGGAAGCGCCACGAACTGGTAATGCTTGTCCAGGAATGCGAACCTTAGGAACCGATGATGTTCCTTGTGGATAGGAATATGTAGATACGCATCCTTTAAATCCACCGTGGTCATGAATTGACCTTCCTGGATGGAAGGAAGAATTGTTCGAATGGTTTCCATTTTGAACGATGGAACCTTGAGAAACTTGTTTAAGATCTTGAGATCTAAGATTGGTCTGAACGTTCCCTCTTTTTTGGGAACTATGAACAGATTGGAGTAGAACCCCATCCCTTGTTCTCCTAATGGAACAGGATGAATCACTCCCATTTTTAACAGGTCTTCTACACAATGTAAGAATGCCTGTCTCTTTATGTGGTCTGAAGACAATTGAGACCTGTGGAACCTCCCCCTTGGGGGAAGCCCCTTGAATTCCAGAAGATAACCTTGGGAGACTATTTCTAGTGCCCAAGGATCCAGAACATCTCTTGCCCAAGCCTGAGCGAAGAGAGAGAGTCTGCCCCCCACCAGATCCGGTCCCGGATCGGGGGCCAACATTTCATGCTGTCTTGGTAGCAGTGGCAGGTTTCTTGGCCTGCTTTCCCTTGTTCCAGCCTTGCATTGGTCTCCAGGCTGGCTTGGCTTGAGAAGTATTACCCTCTTGCTTAGAGGACGTAGCACTTGGGGCTGGTCCGTTTCTACGAAAGGGACGAAAATTAGGTTTATTTTTGGCCTTGAAAGACCTATCCTGAGGAAGGGCGTGGCCCTTACCCCCAGTGATATCAGAGATAATCTCTTTCAAGTCAGGGCCAAACAGCGTTTTCCCCTTGAAAGGAATGTTAAGGAGTTTGTTCTTGGAAGACGCATCCGCTGACCAAGATTTCAACCAAAGCGCTCTACGCGCCACAATAGCAAACCCAGAATTCTTCGCCGCTAACCTAGCCAATTGCAAAGTGGCGTCTAGGGTGAAAGAATTAGCCAATTTGAGAGCACGGATTCTGTCCATAATCTCCTCATAAGGAGGAGAATCACTATCGATCGCCTTTACTAGCTCATCGAACCAGAAACACGCGGCTGTAGTGACAGGGACAATGCATGAAATTGGTTGTAGAAGGTAACCTTGCTGAACAAACATCTTTTTAAGCAAACCTTCTAATTTTTTATCCATAGGATCTTTGAAAGCACAACTATCTTCTATGGGTATAGTGGTGCGTTTGTTTAAAGTAGAAACCGCTCCCTCGACCTTGGGGACAGTCTGCCATAAGTCCTTTCTAGGGTCGACCATAGGAAACAATTTTTTAAATATGGGGGGAGGGACGAAAGGTATACCGGGCCTTTCCCATTCTTTATTTACAATGTCCGCCACCCGCTTGGGTATAGGAAAAGCTTCTGGGAGCCCCGGGACCTCTAGGAACTTGTCCATTTTACATAGTTTCTCTGGGATGATCAAATTCTCACAATCATCCAGAGTGGATAATACCCCCTTAAGCAGAGCGCGGAGATGTTCCAACTTAAATTTAAATGTAATCACATCGGGTTCAGCTTGTTGAGAAATTTTCCCTGAATCTGAAATTTCTCCCTCAGACAAAACCTCCCTGGCCCCCTCAGACTGGTGTAGGGGCATTTCAGAACCATTATCATCAGCGTCCTCATGCTCTACAGTATCTAAAACAGAGCAGTCGCGCTTACGCTGATAAGTGGGCATTTTGGCTAAAATGTTTTTGATAGAATTATCCATTACAGCCGTTAATTGTTGCATAGTAAGGAGTATTGGCGCGCTAGATGTACTAGGGGCCTCCTGAGTGGGCAAGACTCGTGTAGACGAAGGAGGGAATGATGCAGTACCATGCTTACTCCCCTCACTTGAGGAATCATCTTGGGCATCATTTTCAGTGTCACATAAATCACATTTATTTAAATGAGAAGGAACCTTGGCTTCCCCACATTCAGAACACAGTCTATCTGGTAGTTCAGACATGTTAAACAGGCATAAACTTGATAACAAAGTACAAAAAACGTTTTAAAATAAAACCGTTACTGTCACTTTAAATTTTAAACTGAACACACTTTATTACTGCAATTGCGAAAAAGTATAAAGGAATTGTTCAAAATTCACCAAAATTTCACCACAGTGTCTTAAAGCCTTAAAAGTATTGCACACCAAATTTGGAAGCTTTAACCCTTAAAATAACGGAACCGGAGCCGTTTTTAACTTTAACCCCTTTACAGTCCCTGGTATCTGCTTTGCTGAGACCCAACCAAGCCCAAAGGGGAATACGATACCAAATGACGCCTTCAGAAAGTCTTTTCTATGTATCAGAGCTCCTCACACATGCGACTGCATGTCATGCTGCTCAAAAACAAGTGCGCAATACCGGCGCGAAAATGAGGCTCTGCCTATGATTAGGGAAAGCCCCTAGAGAATAAGGTGTCTAAAACAGTGCCTGCCGATATTATTTAACAAAAATACCCAGATTAAATGATTCCTCAAGGCTAAATATAGGTAATATATGAATCGATTTAGCCCAGAAAATGTCCACAGTCTTAATAAGCCCTTGTGAAGCCCTTATTTACTGTCTGAATAAAAATGGCTTACCGGATCCCATAGGGAAAATGACAGCTTCCAGCATTACATCGTCTTGTTAGAATGTGTCATACCTCAAGCAGCAAAAGACTGCTCACTGTTCCCCCAACTGAAGTTAATTCCTCTCAACAGTCCTGTGTGGAACAGCCATGGATTTTAGTAACGGTTGCTAAAATAATTTTCCTCATACAAACAGAAATCTTCATCTCTTTTCTGTTTCAGAGTAAATAGTACATACCAGCACTATTTTAAAATAACAAACTCTTGATTGAATAATAAAAACTACAGTTAAACACTAAAAAACTCTAAGCCATCTCCGTGGAGATGTTGCCTGTACAACGGCAAAGAGAATGACTGGGGTAGGCGGAGCCTAGGAGGGATCATGTGACCAGCTTTGCTGGGCTCTTTGCCATTTCCTGTTGGGGAAGAGAATATCCCACAAGTAAGGATGACGCCGTGGACCGGACACACCTATGTTGGAGAAAAAGGGAATGAATCACATGGTGCACAATGCAGGACCGTCCCTGCTATAAGAAAGCAATGCATAACATCTCACACATAAAAGCAGCACTAAATCAAACAAATATAAGATTATCCCCCCCCTGTTCAATAATCCCCCTAAGGAGATATTAACCCTTGATTCTATACAGATAAAAGGAGTCACACTGGAACCCTGTCTTCTTGAGTTATCATACATTAATAAAATATGAAACAATCTTACCAGAATCTACACCGTGAAACAGGAACACGGCCCTTCAAGTGTGACAGATGACAAAAGGCAAAGAATGACTGGGGTTATGAGGAAGTGGGGGAGGTATTTAAGCCTTTGGTTGGGGTTTCTTTGCCTCCTCCTGGTGGCCAGGTTCAGTATTTCCCACAAGAAAGGAATCCAGCTGTGGACTCTTCCCATATTAAGATGGAAACACTGCATTTAAATTTCTGCTACTGACCCCCTTTACTTTGCGCCGCGGACTTGGCCTGATATGACCCAGTGAGGCTTACATAAATAAATTTCGATAGTTATATCATGCAGACTATTTCTTACCGGGTCAACACGTTCATTCAGACTTGTTCTTATAGCATAGCACAGCACAGCAGCCTCCGCCTTTACTTTTTCTATCTACGCTTACCCTCCTAACTATACTATACCACCATATCAATTGTGTTGTCGTTCAATTTCAACCAATAAATGTAGATGATTTTTGATGTCCCTCAAGATCCAATCCTGTAACACTTTGTGTCCGACCATCAGACTGTTTAATTACCTGCCTCTTCACACACTGCGAAAGATAAAGCAGTATCCCTAGCAAACATACTCTACTCACACCCCAGTGTTGAGATCACTTAACCACATCATTTTGATCACATCGGCCGTGATCTACCAGCAGTGCCTTTGGTATCTACTGGTAGATCCTGATATTTCTATTGGGCACCCCTGGTGTAGGAGATTCATAACAGTTGTTTACTGAGGTAATTGTAACAACCCTGTGAACTTGCAATGTGTGAGCGCAGTCAGTACAGGATTAAAAGCATTGTTGTACAATAGACTGGAATACTGATCAGGAGTATCTTGGTTCTGTTCTACAACTGATTATTACCATCAGACCTCTCTGGTTCTAGGTTCAACGGTATGAACTTACCCTGTATTTATATAAATCAGATGGTATCAAATTAAGATGTGTACATTTTATTAGAGAAAAAACAAATATATAAAACCAATTTCTGAACAGTTTTGATTTTACCTGTATTTACCATGTTGGTCACTAAGAGGCATTTGCCATTAGTTTTTGGCTATTAGAAGGCCGCAAATTGCAGCTGTGCACCACATTTCTATTATTCACTGTAGTAAATGTGTAAATCAGGTACCTTGTAAGGTTTATTTTTATCCTGCCACCCACCACCTGATCGTTCCTAAACTGCTTAGATAATCCCTTTATTACCCAATCCCCAGTTTTGCAATATAATCAAGATTATATATTAATATACTTTTTACCTGTGATTACCTTGTATCTAAGCCTCTGCAGACTGCCCCCTTATTTCAGTTATTTTGACAGACTTGCATTTAGCCTATCAGTGTTGACCCTTAGGTAACTCCATGGGCGTGAGCACAATGTTATCTATATGGTACACATGAACTAATGCCCTCTAGCTGTGAAAACCTGTCAGATAAGATAGGCGGCCTTCAAGGGCTTAGAAATTAGCATATGAGCCTACCTAGATTTAGCTTCCAACTAAGAATACCAAGAGAACAGAACAAATTTGATGATAAAAGTAAAATGGAAAGTTGTGTAAAATTGCATGACCTATCTGAATCATAAAAGTTGAATTTTGACTAGACTGTCCCTTTAAGTATTAAATATTTCTACAATGTAGTCATCCCTCCCAAATAGTTCTCTAACCCTTTCCCCTTCCATTAAAGGTGGCCATCTATGCTACTGGCAGCTGTCTGCCAGTACCTAATTTATAGATATTTTTAAATGTTTTCCAGTTTTATATTTTTCTGCAGTGTTGTGGCCCCTCCCACTCCTTCTCCCTTCTGTTGCTGGGCCACCCACCCACCTCCCACACCTAGGGCACCCCCAATTTCACCCCTTTTCTGTAGTACGGGGCTCCATCCCTCCCTCTTAAATATTTTTTCTGCAGTGTAGGGCCCCTCCCACTCCTTCCCCCTTCTGTTGCTGGGCCAGCCCACCTACCTCCCGCTTTCCCTCCAACACCTCCCGCAGTCATCAGCACTGATTGTGCTCTGTTCCCATATGAAGACAGATGCCCGCAGCTCAGGGACAGCAGCAGTTGACAGCCAAGACTGCTGGAGCTTCCTGAAGCTTCTATGTAGATCTACATTATATAGTATGATGGGCTTTGTACCGCATGACATAAATCTACGTTATATTGGCTTAAAGGGTCAAATATTTAGTTATGTGCAATGAAACAACTTTGCAATATATTTTTCATTATTTTGACCCCTTTTCATCTAGCACCAAAAATGAGCGGTTTTTACTTTTTAGAACATGAAAACTACCCTCTGACTTTTCAAGGCTAACTCTGCTACATGTATGTCCATAATAGTACTCTGCGAAATAGAGTACTTTATATTAAGCTTATGACGGTGATTAGCCTTGTTGTCTGCAGACTAAAGCCCAGATTGGGTAAAGCCCAGAACTGCTGTAAAAAGGAAGTGGTAATATAAAATGATAACTCAAATATATAAAATAAACTCTACAATATTATGGTCATTATTTAATGTATTCCCTTTTCCTGTAATTCCACTCTAAAATTGTAAGAATTTCACTTCCTGTTATAAGTGGAAGTGCAGAACACTTAGATTCCACACAGTCATTGGCTGCACACTCTAATGACCTATTTAACTTTCCCTAATTGGTAACAATTAGGGTGCTCCCATTATTTTAGACACTAAAATGTTACAATTATTTTGACACTATTTAAACTAATGAAACTTAATACATCACCATGTTATTCTCAGACTAATCTTTTCTTTGAATATAGCATTTATTTAGTGTTAAATGTCCGTTTAACATTTATATATTCATTTTGAAGGGATAGTAAACCCCAAAAAACAGAATTTATGTTTACCTGATAAATTACTTTCTCCAACGGTGTGTCCGGTCCACGGCGTCATCCTTACTTGTGGGATATTCTCTTCCCCAACAGGAAATGGCAAAGAGCCCAGCAAAGCTGGTCACATGATCCCTCCTAGGCTCCGCCTACCCCAGTCATTCGACCGACGTTAAGGAGGAATATTTGCATAGGAGAAACCATATGGTACCGTGGTGACTGTAGTTAAAGAAAATAAAATATCAGACCTGATTAAAAAAACCAGGGCGGGCCGTGGACCGGACACACCGTTGGAGAAAGTAATTTATCAGGTAAACATAAATTCTGTTTTCTCCAACATAGGTGTGTCCGGTCCACGGCGTCATCCTTACTTGTGGGAACCAATACCAAAGCTTTAGGACACGGATGAAGGGAGGGAGCAAATCAGGTCACCTAAATGGAAGGCACCACGGCTTGCAAAACCTTTCTCCCAAAAATAGCCTCAGAAGAAGCAAAAGTATCAAACTTGTAAAATTTGGTAAAAGTGTGCAGTGAAGACCAAGTCGCTGCCCTACATATCTGATCAACAGAAGCCTCGTTCTTGAAGGCCCATGTGGAAGCCACAGCCCTAGTGGAATGAGCTGTGATTCTTTCGGGAGGCTGCCGTCCGGCAGTCTCGTAAGCCAATCTGATGATGCTTTTAATCCAAAAAGAGAGAGAGGTAGAAGTTGCTTTTTGACCTCTCCTTTTACCGGAATAAACAACAAACAAGGAAGATGTTTGTCTAAAATCCTTTGTAGCATCTAAATAGAATTTTAGAGCGCGAACAACATCCAAATTGTGCAACAAACGTTCCTTCTTTGAAACTGGTTTCGGACACAGAGAAGGTACGATAATCTCCTGGTTAATGTTTTTGTTAGAAACAACTTTCGGAAGAAAACCAGGTTTAGTACGCAAAACCACCTTATCTGCATGGAACACCAGATAAGGAGGAGAACACTGCAGAGCAGATAATTCTGAAACTCTTCTAGCAGAAGAAATTGCAACCAAAAACAAAACTTTCCAAGATAATAATTTAATATCAACGGAATGCAAGGGTTCAAACGGAACCCCCTGAAGAACTGAAAGAACTAAATTGAGACTCCAAGGAGGAGTCAAAGGTTTGTAAACAGGCTTGATTCTAACCAGAGCCTGAACAAAGGCTTGAATATCTGGCACAGCTGCCAGCTTTTTGTGAAGTAACACCGACAAGGCGGAAATCTGTCCCTTCAGGGAACTTGCAGATAATCCTTTTTCCAATCCTTCTTGAAGGAAGGATAGAATCCTAGGAATCTTAACCTTGTCCCAAGGGAATCCTTTAGATTCACACCAACAGATATATTTTTTCCAAATCTTGTGGTAAATCTTTCTAGTTACAGGCTTTCTGGCCTGAACAAGAGTATCGATAACAGAATCTGAGAATCCTCGCTTCGATAAAATCAAGCGTTCAATCTCCAAGCAGTCAGCTGGAGTGAAACCAGATTCGGATGTTCGAACGGACCCTGAACAAGAAGGTCTCGTCTCAAAGGTAGCTTCCAAGGTGGAGCCGATGACATATTCACCAGATCTGCATACCAAGTCCTGCGTGGCCACGCAGGAGCTATCAAGATCACCGACGCCCTCTCCTGATTGATCCTGGCTACCAGCCTGGGGATGAGAGGAAACGGCGGGAACACATAAGCTAGTTTGAAGGTCCAAGGTGCTACTAGTGCATCCACTAGAGCCGCCTTGGGATCCCTGGATCTGGACCCGTAGCAAGGAACTTTGAAGTTCTGACGAGAGGCCATTAGATCCATGTCTGGAATGCCCCACAGCTGAGTGACTTGGGCAAAGATTTCCGGATGGAGTTCCCACTCCCCCGGATGCAATGTCTGACGACTCAGAAAATCCGCTTCCCAATTTTCCACTCCTGGGATGTGGATAGCAGACAGGTGGCAGGAGTGAGACTCCGCCCATAGAATGATTTTGGTCACTTCTTCCATCGCTAGGGAACTCCTTGTTCCCCCCTGATGGTTGATGTACGCAACAGTCGTCATGTTGTCTGATTGAAACCGTATGAACTTGGTCCTCGCTAGCTGAGGCCAAGCCTTGAGAGCATTGAATATCGCTCTCAGTTCCAGAATATTTATCGGTAGAAGAGATTCTTCCCGAGACCAAAGACCCTGAGCTTTCAGGGATCCCCAGACCGCGCCCCAGCCCATCAGACTGGCGTCGGTCGTGACAATGACCCACTCTGGTCTGCGGAATGTCATCCCTTGTGACAGGTTGTCCAGGGACAGCCACCAACGGAGTGAGTCTCTGGTCCTCTGATTTACTTGTATCTTTGGAGACAAGTCTGTATAGTCCCCATTCCACTGACTGAGCATGCACAGTTGTAATGGTCTTAGATGAATGCGCGCAAAAGGAACTATGTCCATTGCCGCTACCATCAACCCGATCACTTCCATGCACTGAGCTATGGAAGGAAGAGGAACGGAATGAAGTATCCGACAAGAGTCTAGAAGTTTTGTTTTTCTGGCCTCTGTTAGAAAAATCCTCATTTCTAAGGAGTCTATAATTGTTCCCAAGAAGGGAACCCTTGTTGACGGGGATAGAGAACTCTTTTCCACGTTCACTTTCCAGCCGTGAGATCTGAGAAAGGCCAGGACGATGTCCGTGTGAGCCTTTGCTTGAGGAAGGGACGACGCTTGAATCAGAATGTCGTCCAGGTAAGGTACTACTGCAATGCCCCTTGGTCTTAGCACCGCTAGAAGGGACCCTAGTACCTTTGTGAAAATCCTTGGAGCAGTGGCTAATCCGAAAGGAAGCGCCACGAACTGGTAATGTTTGTCCAGGAATGCGAACCTTAGGAACCGATGATGTTCCTTGTGGATAGGAATACGTAGATACGCATCCTTTAAATCCACCGTGGTCATGAATTGACCTTCCTGGATGGAAGGAAGAATAGTTCGAATGGTTTCCATCTTGAACGATGGAACCTTGAGAAACTTGTTTAAGATCTTGAGATCTAAGATTGGTCTGAACGTTCCCTCTTTTTTGGGAACTATGAACAGATTGGAGTAGAACCCCATCCCTTGTTCTCTTAATGGAACAGGATGAATCACTCCCATTTTTAACAGGTCTTCTACACAATGTAAGAACGCCTGTCTTTTTATGTGGTCTGAAGACAACTGAGACCTGTGGAACCTCCCCCTTGGGGGAAGTCCCTTGAATTCCAGAAGATAACCCTGGGAGACTATTTCTAGCGCCCAAGGATCCAGAACATCTCTTGCCCAAGCCTGAGCGAAGAGAGAGAGTCTGCCCCCCACCAGATCCGGTCCCGGATCGGGGGCCAATATTTCATGCTGTCTTGGTAGCAGTGGCAGGTTTCTTGGCCTGCTTTCCCTTGTTCCAGCCTTGCATTGGTCTCCAAGCTGGCTTGGCTTGAGAAGTATTACCCTCTTGCTTAGAGGACGTAGCACTTTGGGCTGGTCCGTTTTTACGAAAGGGACGAAAATTAGGTCTATTTTTTGCCTTGAAAGGCCGATCCTGAGGAAGGGCGTGGCCCTTACCCCCAGTGATATCAGAGATAATCTCTTTCAAGTCAGGGCCAAACAGCGTTTTCCCCTTGAAAGGAATGTTTAGTAGCTTGTTCTTGGAAGACGCATCAGCCGACCAAGATTTCAACCAAAGCGCTCTGCGCGCCACAATAGCAAACCCAGAATTCTTAGCCGCTAACCTAGCCAATTGCAAAGTGGCGTCTAGGGTGAAAGAATTAGCCAATTTGAGAGCATTGATTCTGTCCATAATCTCCTCATAAGGAGGAGAATCACTATCGAGCGCCTTTATCAGTTCATCAAACCAGAAACATGCGGCTGTAGTGACAGGGCCAATGCATGAAATTGGTTGTAGAAGGTAACCCTGCTGAACAAACATCTTTTTAAGCAAACCTTCTAATTTTTTATCCATAGGATCTTTGAAAGCACAACTATCCTCTATGGGTATAGTGGTGCGTTTGTTTAAAGTAGAAACCGCTCCCTCGACCTTGGGGACTGTCTGCCATAAGTCCTTTCTGGGGTCGATCATAGGAAACAATTTTTTAAATATGGGGGGAGGGACGAAAGGAATACCGGGCCTTTCCCATTCTTTATTAACAATGTCCGCCACCCGCTTGGGTATAGGAAAAGCTTCTGGGAGCCCCGGCACCTCTAGGAACTTGTCCATTTTACATAGTTTCTCTGGGATGACCAACTTTTCACAATCATCCAGAGTGGATAATACCTCCTTAAGCAAAATGCGGAGATGTTCCAACTTAAATTTAAATGCAATCACATCAGGTTCAGCCTGTTGAGAAATGTTCCCTGAATCAGTAATTTCTCCCTCAGACAAAACCTCCCTGGCCCCCTCAGATTGGGTTAGGGGCCCTTCAGAGATATTAATATCAGCGTCGTCATGCTCTTCAGTAACTAAAACAGAGCAGCCACGCTTACGCTGACAAGGGTTCATTTTGGCTAAAATGTTTTTGACAGAATTATCCATTACAGCCGTTAATTGTTGCATAGTAAGGAGTATTGGCGCGCTAGATGTACTAGGGGCCTCCTGAGTGGGCAAGACTCGTGTAGACGAAGGAGGGAATGATGCAGTACCATGCTTACTCCCCTCACTTGAGGAATCATCTTGGGCATCATTGTCATTATCACATAAATCACATTTATTTAAATGAATAGGAATTCTGGCTTCCCCACATTCAGAACACAGTCTATCTGGTAGTTCAGACAAGTTAAACAGGCATAAACTTGATAAGAAAGTACAAAAAACGTTTTAAAATAAAACCGTTACTGTCACTTTAAATTTTAAACTGAACACACTTTATTACTGCAATTGCGAAAAAACATGAAGGAATTGTTCAAAATTCACCAAATTTTCACCACAGTGTCTTAAAGCCTTAAAAGTATTGCACACCAAATTTGGAAGCTTTAACCCTTAAAATAACGGAACCGGAGCCGTTTTAAAACTTTAACCCCTTTACAGTCCCTGGTATCTGCTTTGCTGAGACCCAACCAAACCCAAAGGGGAATACGATACCAAATGACGCCTTCAGAAAGTCTTTTCTAAGTATCAGAGCTCCTCTCACATGCGACTGCATGCCATGCCTCTCAAAAACAAGTGCGCCACACCGGCGCGAAAATGAGGCTCTGCTTATGCTTTGGGAAAGCCCCTAAGAAATAAGGTGTCTAATACAGTGCCTGCCGATATTATTATATCAAAATACCCAGATAAAATGATTCCTCAAGGCTAAATATGTGTTAATAATGAATCGATTTAGCCCAGAAAAGTCTAAAGTCTTAATAAGCCCTTGTGAAGCCCTTATTTACGATCGTAATAAACATGGCTTACCGGATCCCATAGGGAAAATGACAGCTTCCAGCATTACATCGTCTTGTTAGAATGTGTCATACCTCAAGCAGCAAGAGACTGCACACTGTTCCCCCAACTGAAGTTAATTGCTCTCAACAGTCCTGTGTGGAACAGCCATGGATTTTAGTTACGGTTGCTAAAATCATTTTCCTCATACAAACAGAAATCTTCATCTCTTTTCTGTTTCTGAGTAAATAGTACATACCAGCACTATTTCAAAATAACAAACTCTTGATTGAATAATAAAAACTACAGTTAAACACTAAAAAACTCTAAGCCATCTCCGTGGAGATGTTGCCTGTACAACGGCAAAGAGAATGACTGGGGTAGGCGGAGCCTAGGAGGGATCATGTGACCAGCTTTGCTGGGCTCTTTGCCATTTCCTGTTGGGGAAGAGAATATCCCACAAGTAAGGATGACGCCGTGGACCGGACACACCTATGTTGGAGAAATGTATTTTATGATTCAGATAGAACATAACATTTTAAACAACTTTCCAATTTAATTCTATCATCACATTTTCTTCATTCTCTTGTTATCCATTGCTGAAGCGACAGCATTGCATTACTGACAGGAAGCTGAAAATATCAATTTAGCCAATCACAAGAGACAAATGTGTGCAGGCACCAATTAGCAGCAGCTCCCACTGGTGTATGTGCGTATTCATTTTTTAACAAGAGATACTAAGAGAACGAAGCACATTTGAAAATAGAAGTGAATTTAAAAGTGTCTTAAAATGACATGCTCTATCTGAATCATGCCAGTTTATTTTTGACTTTCCCATCCCTTTAAGGAGTTGGCTAAATCAGAGAAAATTATTTTAGGTTCTGTTTTTGCAGTAAAGGGAAAGTGGTTTCTGTAAAAGTAGGAAGTTTTTCTTTAAAACAAATTACAGAAGTAGAAGATAAAGATATTTGGACACAACTCTCCCAGCTGTCCAAACACATTCCAGAGTTGTTAGTTTACTAGTTAAGCAGTATTAGAGGTGGCAGACAGGAGGACATGCTGCTCACCCAGAATAACCCAAATGGGAAGACATTAGCTTCCATCCAGTAAGCGAAATACATCACCTACTTATCTATTTAGCAGGATAAACACAATATATTCTCATTTTGATACAAAAATTGAAGTCCCATGTGTCTCAATCTTCATATATTGCATTTATTTATTTTTTTTAGAAACAAATTATTTAAATAGATGTCAAAAGCTTTTATAGCACAAAACTGTGCATTTGCAAAACAGTATCAGGAGTTGTGTATGTGATCCTTGAAGTGAAACTCACCACCTACCGCTCTGGCTGAGCCAATACACAGTGACAGTTCATGCATCTGTGTTTATTTAGCATCCTGTGAACTCTGCATTACTTCAGAGCATTAACATCCTCACGTTTTGCATAAAGCTTGGTAAAGAAACATAGCTTATGTTGATAGCTGGATATGACAGAATTGGTAAAACATTACAAACCTCCTCTAACAAATTAAGATTTGGGTGTGCTACTGCAGCCTATTAAAGGTCAGCTCCTGGTAAATTATAGAAATGATTAACTCCTTTGGCTGCCAAAGAGGACTGCAGATGCCTTTTTGGCAGTCATGAGGTTAAAGAGATGGCTTGGAATAAATATTTCAAGCACAGAACTCAAAAGGTTTGCTATGCAACGTGTAACAGCTGTACTTGCATAAGCAAATCTTAATATTAATTTAATCATTGTCTCTACTCAATACTCCGTAATCAAAGCCATGTAGTTTATTTAGTTTACTTTCTTAAAGGACATAAAAGTAAAACATGAAGTTTGCAACACTGAATTTTAAAATGGATCAGATGTATTTTTGCAAAATAAATTTTCAAATACACTTCTGTTTTTATTGGAGTAACATTTCAAGAGGTTCTCCTGATACATGAGAGAGAAATCTATTGAAATCTTGCCATGTTACATTAAATGTTAATTTGGTACAAGTTTTACCATTCCATGCTATAATACTTGAATTACTGGACAAATATGACCTCTCTTACATAAATTTCCTACATATAAAAAACGTGGTTCATAATATAACCAATTCATAACAAATATAATTACTCTTAAAAGGCATAGAAAAGTGAAAATTAAACTTGTAAGAATCAGATAAAGCATGCAATTTTCAAATCACTTCAATTGTGTGTGTGTGTGTGTGTGTTTGTGTTTAAAAGGTTTTTTTTTATCATTTTGACAAGCAGGCAGGCAGTACAGTCAATCAGTGCTTCACTGCCCTCATTATGTACAGCTATAGCAGCACACTAGCACCACTGCTAGACTAAAGAACCAACTATTCTCTGCAGCACTTGGAGCTACCTGGTGATTGGTGGCTACACACATGCCTCTTGTCATTGGCTCACCAAATGTGTTCAGCTAGGTCCCTCTTCAGGAGTTAAACGCACACAATAATGAAATGCTGTAATGCATTCAAGCATTTTCCTTTTTGCACTTCCATGTCCCTTTAAAAAAAGCATTGTTGGTTCCCACTGAAGTCTTTGATAGGCAAATAGAATTGGGTTAAATACTACTTTACAACATACAAGCACAAGGAAAATACACTGTAAGCCTCAGAAATCAAGCAATTTATTCAAGAGTAAAACCACACATGCAAATATTTGCCTTCAGTCCATATTGTGCTAATAAATGTTTAGGCTAGAAAAGTCCCCATATACATAGTTCTTATTGGCCCTGCGGAACAGCAGGTGAGGCAATAGCAGGCTAATGTAACCCGAGCTGGGAGCTAAAGGGTTAATGGCACAAAGTGTGTGATGCAGAAAAGCCTACACTTCCTGCGTCAGTGGGAACAAAGACCCATTTAGTTGCTAGCCTCCCTAAAGCACAATAAACTGCAGGCATAAATGGGACCACTTCCTGAAGATAAAGGGTCTTACAAACCAGCATCCCCATGTAACAACGCCTGCCTGAAAATTGCCTTTGTTCAGATTTCGGCTGCAGTACTTCCCTCTGAGAAGAACTCAGACACTGAAATAAGAGTTGGGTATATAGACAGTCTATAAAAGTCATTGTACCCAACAGGAAAGCTAAGAAGCAGAACTGCAGCCTAATCTGCAGACAGAGTATTTTGGAAAGTGCAGAAACTGTGCAAAACAACATATTTTTAGCAGTAGTATCATCTTTAGTATTTAACCCTCAGCTCCAAACAAGACCATTGCCACTAAAATATGTTAAGAATATAGAATATTTGTTAGTATCGAGGCGTTATAGATAACAGATGACATGGGAGGTTTTATTGAGGGAGACTAGGATCCAACAACTACTTCACTTTATTTTTTTAAACTGATGTTGCTTAGTGTCTTTGGGGATTATTTGTTTCAGGGAAAATCCAATATAGACTGAATAGCTTCTATATCTAGACTGGTGTGCCAATGGGACACCCTAATGTAAAACCTACTACTTCTAATTTACTCAAAATTATATAAGCAAACTGCGCTACCCAGCTGCTGAACCAAAAATGGGCCGGCTCCTAAACTAACATTCCTGCTTTTTCAAATAAAGATAGCAAGAGAACGAAGACACATCGATAACAGGAGTAAATTAGAAAGTTGCTTAACCCCTTAATGACCACAGCACTTTTCCATTTTCTGTCCGTTTGGGACCAAGGCTATTTTTACATTTCTGCGGTGTTTGTGTTTAGCTGTAATTTTCCCCTTGCTCATTTAATGTACCCACACATATTATATACCGTTTTTCTCGCCATTAAATGGACTTTCAAAATATACCATTATTTTCCTCATATCTTATAATTTACTATAAATTTTTTTATAAAATATGAGGAAAAAATAGAAAAAAACACACTTTTTCTAACTTTGACCCCCAAAATCTGTTATACATCTACAACCACCAAACAAAAACCATGCTAAATAGTTTCTAAATTTTGTCCTGAGTTTAGAAATACCCAATGTTTACATGTTCTTTGCTTTTTTTGCAAGTTATAGGGCCATAAATACAAGTAGCACTTTGCTATTTCCAAACCACTTTTTTTCAAAATTAGCGCTAGTTACATTGGAACACTGATATCTTTCAGGAATCCCTGAATATCCCTTGACATGTATATATTTTTTTTTAGAAGACATCCCAAAGTATTGATCTAGGCCCATTTTGGTATATTTCATGCCACCATTTCACCGCCAAATGCGATCAAATAAAAAAAAATGTTCACTTTTTCACAATTTTTTTCACAAACTTTAGGTTTCTCACTGAAATTATTTACAAAAAACTTATGCAATTATAGCATACATGGTTGTAAATGCTTCTCTGGGATCCCCTTTGTTCATAAATAGCAGACATATATGGCTTTGGTTTTGCTTTTTAATAATTAGAAGGCTGCTAAATGCGACTGCGCACCACACGTGTATTATGCCCAGCAGTGAAGGGGTTAATTAGGGAGCATGTAGGGAGCTTCTAGGGTTAATTTTAGCTTCAGTGTAGTGTAGTAGACAACCCCAAGTATTGATCTAGGCCCATTTTGGTATATTTCATGCCACCATTTCACCGCCAAATGCAATCAAATTAAAAAAAACGCTAAATTTTTCACAATTTTAGGTTTCTCACTGAAATTATTTACAAACAGCATGTGCAATTATGGCACAAATAGTTGTAAATGCTTCTCTGGGATCCCCTTTGTTCAGAAATAGCAGACATATATGACTTTGGGGTTGCTTTTTGGTAATTAGAAGGCCGCAAAGTGCTGCTGCGCATCACACATGTATTATGGCTAGCAGTCAAGGGGTTAATTAGGTAGTTTGTAGGGAGCTTGCGGGGTTAATTTTAGCTTTAGTGTAGAGATCAGCCTCCCACCTGACACATCAGACCCCCTGATATCTCCCAAACAGCTCCCTTCCCTCCCCCACCCCACAATTGTCCCCGCCATCTTAAGTACTGGCAGAAAGTCTGCCAGTACTAAAATAAAAGTTTTTTTTTTTAAAAAAAAAATACATCTTTAGCATATTTACATATGCTACTTTGTAGGATCCCCCCTTAGCCCCCAACCTCCCTGATCCCCCCCAAAAACAGCTCTCTAACCCCCCCCCTGCCTTATTGGGGGCCATCTTGGGTACTGGCAGCTGTCTGTCAGTACCCAGTTAACAATATTTTTTCCTCTTTTTGTATTTATTTTTTTTACATTTTGCTGTAGTGTAGCTTCCCCACGACCAACCCCTACCCCCACCCCCTCCCAGATCCCTTAGATTAGTTTTTGGGGGCATTTACTCCCCCTCTTCCTCCCACTTACTACATAATTATTTCTGTAGTGTAAGTGGTTCCCACCCGCTCCCTCCCGTGCACGCGCCCGCCCGCCGATCCCCCGTGCACGCGCGCGTGTCTGTGCGCGCCCCTGACTCTCCCGCCCCCGATCCCGCCCCCCTCTGTGAATCTGAAGCCATCGATGGCCGCCCACCCGCCTCCCACTGCAGCTCCCACCCACCAACGATTGCGGCCATCGATGGCCGGTGTAGAGAGGGCCACAGAGTGGCTCTCTCTGCACCGGAGGGGTACAAATTGTTATTGCAGGATGCCTCGATATTGAGGCATCCTGCAATAACCGGAAAGCAGCTGGAAGCGATGAGGATCGCTTCCAGCTGCTTTCCAAACCGAGGACGTACGCCACACGTCCTCAGGCGTTAACTGCCTTTTTTCTGAGGACGTGTGGCGTACGTCCTCGGTCATTAAGGGGTTAAAATTGTATGCTCTATCTAAATCGTTAAAGAAAAATGTGTGTTTTGTGTCGCTTCAAATAAAATTATAAAAAAATACTATTGTCCTCCTCCTGTAAGTCAGAATCTTCTCTGCCTGTGTCTTTGGTTTGTTTTTTGTGTTCTAAAATGCAAATAATGATTTCTGATTGCAGTACTGTACTATCTTCCTAAGGGTACTATGTATACAAAAGTATTAAAAACAAACTAAAAAAAACTACCTTTAGGTTGCATGTATGAACTGTATTGTGACATGTAAATATTGCCTATAAGATATTGTTGTTAACTTGGTTCCACCATCTCTCTAAATGTCCTATTTTACAGATGCAAATATTCCAAAATCAAAACTATTCCGAAATCCAAACCTTTTCCGGCCACAAGCAGATTAAAGTGTTTTCTACCAGTAATAAAATGTGGCAGTTCATTGTGTAGTCACTGAATCTGGTTATTATGGTACCATGGGAAAATATTCCAAAATGATCATTGTATCTTCTTTGCTGCAAGGTTTTTAGGACATATATTGAACGTAACATTGTCCCGATATATTTTTGGGTTCACAGTAACTTCGTTATTTATATCACTGCCCTGGATTAATGGAGCCCACAAACATAAAATAATTTAAGGCCACAGTATAAAAAGCCGTTTAATCAAATTGCTTGCACTTTTTAAGCATCTGAAAGACCAGATGTATCCAGATATATTCAGCCACACTCCATCAAGTTAAAAGATAATTATCTTCATCAGCACATCCAACATGTTACGGTGTGAAATGTGTGCAGCACTGACTTTCCTGACAGATGGAAACAGAAACCGATAAGAGCAGAGTCTGCAGATTTTCCCTGCACACGGTGACAATGCAAATACCAGTTTACCTCCAGCTGTTTCCTTGCCTTAGATCCAAGGGGTCTGCACAAAACTGAACAGTAATCTTTCTACAAGCGAGACTGACAGTTACAAAATTATTTGGAGGTAATAAAGAATCCTAACCAGTAAGCATTTATCATGCGGAATCTGCCGTTTTATAAGGCTCATCTCAAAGGTTGTCAGAACTTACATGGAAATGTATGTGCAATGCAGTATAGACAGATTTACATTTCATTTCAGTGTTCTGCACAGAAACGTTTGCCAGCTGGGTAGCATTATGAAGTAACTGGGTAAAGACAATATAACAGTGCAATAGTCTAACATTTTCTGCTATTTTAACATTTTACTTAAGCTACCTAAAGTACAAGTTAATTGCATAATTTAAAGTGATTGTAAACTTTCTGAACGTACAGGATGTAAACGTTCTGAATGTACAGGATATACAATTATATTTCAAAACAGGGGCACTTTCATTGATTAAATTTTTTTAAAAAATGCTTTGTTTGTAAAATAAATGTTTCCCATCACTTAATTGTAAATATTTAAAGGGACACTAAACCCATTTTTTTTTTCTTTTGTGATTCATATAGAGCATGCAATTTTAAGCAACTTTCTAATTTACTCCTATTATCGATTTTTCTTCGTTCTCTTGCTATCTTTATTTAAAAAGCAGGAATGTGATGCATATGAGCTTGCCCATTTTTTATTGAGAACCTGGGTTATGCTTGCTTATTGGTGGGTAAATGTAAGCCTCCAATAAGCAAGCGCTATCCATGGTGCTGAACTTAAAATGGACTGGCTGCTAAGATTTACATTCCTGCTTTTAAAATAAAGATAGCAAGAGAATGAAGAAAAATTGATACTAGTAGTAAATTAGAAAGTTGCTTAAAATGTCGTGCTCTATCTGAATCATGAAAGGAAAAAAATGGGTTTTTGTGTCCCTTTAAAAAATAAAGCTTCTTAAAATAAGTTTATTTAATGAAGCTGTTCAACAAATACTGGGAAAAAAATACTACTACTACTACTAATAATAATAATAATAATAATGTTAGCTAATTTTAACCAGTTGGTCAGTAGGTTTCCAATCACTTCATTTTATTTGTATCTTTTGTTGAAGGAACAGAAATGAACTACTCAGAGCTGGATGGAAACATCTGGTGAGCCAATTACATATATTTTGACAGTAGATCATAAACAAAGGCCCAACAAGTCTGCCCAAAAATTCATAAAAATGTAAAACTTATCTAGTTTGTAGGATAGCCTTATGTTTAAACCAGGGATTTTTCAAGTCCCCTACAGTGTTTGATTTATGGAATAAACCTCCATTAGAGATGGTAATGACAATCACCCTTTCTGTAACGAAGTGCTTCTGCATATTACTCATGAACCTACTACCCCTCAAACTTGTTCTTGAATTTATCTTTTTATGAAGAATAAATACAGCGTCAGCCCCTTAATATACTTGAAAGTTGCCATCATATCTCCTCTTTCCCTTCTCTCCTCTAAGCTAGACATATTTAGGTCATTGAGCCTTTCCTGGTAAGTTCTTTTTTAGATCATGTACCACTTTGCACAGATTCCAGGTTGAGTAAATGCTTCTGTAGATATGGCCACCTGAAAGGCACACAATAAATAAGGGGATATGAAACCCAAGTTTGTTCCTTTAATGATTCCGATAGAGCATACCATTTTAAAACAACTTTCCAATTTACATCTTTTATCAATTTAGCTTTATTCTCCTGGTATCCTTTATTAAAGGAGCAGCGCACTAATGGGAGCTAGCTGAACACACTGGTAAGCCAATGATAAATGGTATATTTGTGTAACCACCAATCAACAGCTAGTTCCCAGCTCCTGAGCCTACATAGGTAGACTTTTTATAAAAAAAAATATATCAAAATTAGAAAGCAAAATTATATAGGAGGAGTAAAATGGAAAGTTGTTTAAAATAGTATGCTCTGAGTCGTGAAAGTTATTTTTTTGGTTTTATGTCCCTTTAGAGGCCCAACTAGTGATTTGTAAAATGGCATAAGAATCTAACTATTTCTGCTGAGGCATATATGTGCAGCCACCAGTCAGCAGCTAGTTCCCAGTAGTGCATTAGTTATCCTGAAGCCTACCTAGGTATGCTTTTTTTTTTAGCAAAAGTATAGCAAGATATAGCATCTCAGATAAAAAAAATGAATAATTAGAAAGTTGTTTAAAACTGTATGCTCTATCTGAATAAAAACAAATTTAATTCAGAGTTTACTGAGTGCTTAGTGGACGAACACTGCATTTCAGTGCTAGCTTTAAAACATGGTGAAATATCCAACTAATGGTCATTTACAACAGTGTTTCTAAACTCCAGTCCTCAAGTTCCTCCAATAGGCCAGATTGTCATGATATCTGAACTAGAGAACAGGTGAAATAATCAGATGATCAGTAACCATGGTTACTAACCTGCTCTCACCCATCAGCTCATTTTACCTGTGCTCTAGTTAAGATATGACAATCTGGTCTGTTAGGGGTACTTGCGGACTGTGGCTGAGAAAACATAAATGATGCTTACCTGATCATTTTCTTTTCTTCAGATGGAAAGAGTCCACAGCTGCATTCATTACTTTTGGGAATTCAGAACCTGGCCACCAGGAGGAGGCAAAGACACCCCAGCCAAAGGCTTAAATACTCCTCCCACTTCCCTCATTCCTCAATCATTCTACCGAGGAACAAGGAACAGTAGAAGAAATATCAGGGTGAAAAGGTGCCAGAACAACAAAAATAATGGCCGCCCCACATAAGAACACGGGCGGGGAGCCGTTTCCATCTGAAGAAAAGAAAATTATCAGGTAAGCATAATTTATGTTTTTCTTCTTAAATGGAAAGAGTGCACAGCTGCATTCATTACTTTTGTGAAAACAATACCCAAGCTAGAGAGGACACTGAATGCTAAAACGGGAGGGTACAAAAGGCGGCCCATTCTGAGGGCACCTGGCCTGAAAACCCCTACCCAACAAAATCCTGCTTCGTCCAAAGCCGAAAACAACCTTGAAAAAAAGGAAAAGGCCCCAGGACACTGACCCGCAGATAGTCCACAAGCCTTGCTAGAAACTGCAGGAACTAGACTCGACTGAGTCTCCAACAACACACCTTACTAAAGAAAGGGAAAAAACTATTGTATTCTTCCACAAAGAAGAAAAGACACAGAGAAAACATGATTGTACTTGTAAAGCGCGGCTAGCCTAAGGAACTCCAGAAAAAAAGAAGGGCACAAAATAAAAACAGAGCAAAAAATAAATAAACGAGAAACCGGGTCAGGCTAACAGAGACCCAACCAGTCTCATAGAAAAAAGGGGAGGCAATGCCCAGACCCCAGAAATACAGAAACCACGGGATAAGGCCGGGAGTCTGAAACAGAGAGAGGATCTTCCCCTAACACAGTGCAACCGCACTCTAGAAGCAACTGAAGGCGAAGGTCCCCAAGTCGCAAAAAGGTAGCTCAGAATACCGAAATACTCAGAAACGAAACATTGTGCAGCAAGCTCAGATAGGTGTGACGAACAACACCTGAAGCAAAAACACTGCACTCTGAAACAAATACTTGCAGGGCAAGTAGAAAGCAGCTGAAGATAGGATCCTTCAGATTGCTAAATATCCACTAACCAACGGATAACGTTGCAGGCTAAGAGCCACCAGTCCTTCCCACAAATCTTGGACGTGGAGAAAGGAGAAACCTCAAAGAGGCTTACCTCAAATGCTCCGAGGACGAATTAGAAGAGCAAAAGATCTCAGATCCTGCTCCAACACCGGACCAGCCCAAGCGAAAGATATGTCTGATAGACAGGGGGGACAGAAAGACCCCAACCACAAGCTCCCAGGGAATGGAATGAAAAGGGGGGACTCATCCACCCCAACAGAGCTCGGGTGCCAACCCAATCCACTAATCCAAAACAAAGCAATCCCAAGGAGAACCCCCTAGGACATGGAACAGAGAAAAGTGTAATAGATCCGTAGAAAAACCTGTCACGACTCTTAGTCTCTACGTAGAGAGATCAATTTCCAACAGGTGGAACAGAGCCAACCTCCTACACACAGGGCAGGACAATGACCCTCCAGAGAGAGGAAATCCCGAACCAGTCCACAGGATCATAAGTCCCCAGACATCCAAGAAGGATCCAAGACAAGAACCCTGGACCCAGAATCGTCCTAGAACGACACCCCCAGGGAACACAAGATACCCCGTCTGAAGCAATCAGACCTCACAGGGGATGATAACCGGGGAACAGGTACAGGACTCACTCGTAATTCCCAGCCCAAAGGGAAGAGAACACCTTTAGTCGGAGGTCAACACCCCCCCCCCCCCAACAAGGTGCTAGGCCGTAACAAAGTCACACAATTTCTCTAGAGCCCAAAGCCCCCAAAGGCAACACTAAGGGAAAAGAGAACGAGAACAGAGTCACCCGAAGAGAGAGTAGAAAAGAAAGGCTAGTCTCCATAATCTTTCCAGAGGACCACACCCCAAGTAGAAGAATGCAAAGCATCCTGAACCCAGGCAGAAAAACATCCCCTAAGCAAAAAGCTTGGAAAAAGAGACAACATCTCCTATCGCCCCTTAAATGGAGACGACTAACTCCCGAAGGAATACAGAGCATCACGGCCTTCACTTCCTAATTAAGCGGCTAAAGCCGCGAGAAAAACTGGACAAAGTCCAGAAAGTCTCAACCCAGAGGAAGAGGACCTCTTAAGGGAACAAGTCCTAAAAGGACATTCCCAAAGAGACCATAAAAGGCAAAACCGCAAGAAAAGCGGTATAAGGACCTAAATCCTCCAAGCCTTCAACCCACAACGGGAAGGAACTCTCTAGTTCCCGGAAAAATCGGAAAACGACCGTAGCGGATCTAAATGGAGTCCCGGCCCACTAGGGGAATGAGGATTGAACCAATCCCCCATGCCTCTAAGCAACAACGGACCATCAAGTCCTTTCAGGATGCTAGTTGAAGCTTGTAAAATAACAAGTAAACAACAGAAATCTTATTGTGATCACTAGGTGCCCTCACCGGAACAACCTGACATAAAGGCGCCCCGTGTCTGAACTAGGCCTCAAAGACAGAAGGATTTGTACCCAGTCAGGACCAGCCTGAAACCAAGGGCCCCAGCATTGTCAAGGCCACATAGTCTACCCCAAGATGGAGGGATAAAGAACAGTCAGACAGAACATAGGACTAGTACGTCCTCACTCTTGAACAAACTTTTTTAAAAGTAAACAGTGCAACCTCAAAATCGCGAGTATCAATTCCAAAGAATGTTCCTGAAGGAAACATCACACAACAACATGAGCTTTAGCCCAAATAAAAATAAGATAAGGCAACCCGTAGGTTATCGCCCAGGAATAACGGACAGACCCACAGGACCAGCCCAACAGGGGTCCGAGACTTCCAAGCTCAGAACTGGAAAAGGATACACAAATAACAAAGACTATGAAGAAGGTTATTTCATCCCCTTATGTCTATGCAAGAAAGCCAGTCGAAGATTAAGACTAAGAATCCCCAGACTCATTAAGAGTGGGATCCTACAGCAACGCCAAAACGTGCCTCAGTAGAACACGAAGGCGCACCAGTCTATAACAAAAGGCGCAACATACTTCCGCCAGGACAAAAGAAAACACCAGCCCCGAAAGTTGACCCCCTGAGGCCTCAGGAGAAGTCGCTCCTCTGGAGGGCTGAACTGGACCAGGTGATCCCACGCCTGACGAGCCCTGGTTAACGGAACATGGACAATATCGTAAGCACACTCCCGGGAGGTGCAGATGCGCCAGCGCCAAAGATATGGCCATGCGGAACCGTGTCGTAACCTCCGGTGGGAACAGGCCATACTCCATAGAAGGATAAGTAGCTTTTGGGTTACCTGCATGCGTAGTAAGAGTTGGTGGTAGGGAACTCGCCCCGTGGGGAATAGAATCCCCAGAGGTGGATGGCTCAGTAGGCACCCGATTCCCCAATCCCGAGGAGCAGAGCCCTCTAAAACGGCATTCGGAACATAACTGATGGGCATGTATCACCCGGGCCAATTCATATTCTTCGCAAGAAGTAGAGTCTGAATCAGAGACATCCGTCTCCAAAAAATCAGAATCCTCCATAACTGGGATATTGAATAAAAAATGGACCAATAAGAAAAATCTAAAACGGCACCTTACACCCCCAATGGATGGGGCACTCAGCACCTCCAGAGAACCAGACACCAGTGGACCAGGATTTCTCCGTCACTACACGGTCAGGCAGGGCTCGACAAACCCAGGAGCCTGGTAGCCACTGGCTCCTAGAATTTTACCTCTGGCTCCTAACTTTTTGGGTTATTCTCCATATGTCTATATACAAATCCAACGGTCTGGCTCCTAAAAATATGCCTGGCTCCTAATTTTTAAACACATTTGTCAAGCACTGCGGTCAGGAAAGTGGAAATGAGGTCACAAGGTAAACCATGCAGTCCATGCAAAAGCGTGCCCGATCGAAAAGGCCGCGTCACTAGACATAGGCCGTTATGTTCCAAAATAGCCATGAGCCAAAGCAACACTACACAGTAGTAGACAGAATCACATAACAAACATGATTATAAACCCCCCCTTTTCAATAACCCCCTCAGGAGATATTAACCCTTGATTCCAAGATACAAAAGGAGCCTCACTGAGACCCTATGTTGAGATTACCCCTGAAAGGTTGAAGGCCCTCTCGGATAAACAGTTATAATTACAATACATTCATGATGAAAGTAAAATGAAACAATCTTACCGGAATCAACGCCGTGGAACAGGAACACGGCCCTTCAAGTGTGACAAATAGTAGCATTGCTTCTGCCATTCTTGAGAGAAGAAAGCAGGCAGCGAAACTTTCAACACTGATTGCTGGTGGAGCTGTTAACATGAGTCAGGATGGTTTTGCAGAAAGACTCTTCCTGCATCTACGGACTCTAACTTTCATCCATGCTCTCACTGAGAGGCCCTCCATAAGAGACTATTGAAACTTCTGACACTTCTCTGCCAACCTCCTGGGACAAAAGGCAAAGAATGACTGGGGGGTGAGGGAAGTGGGAGGAGTATTTAAGCCTTTCGCTGGGGTGCCTTTGCCTCCTCCTGGTGGCCAGGTTCTAAATTCCCAAAAGTAATGAATGCAGCTATGGACTCTTTCCATTTATGAAGAAAACACAGATTTATAGCAGCAAGCTCCCCCTTTGAAGCTGCTAAATACAGTATACTGATTAAGTCAAAGTGCATATTTAGAGCTCCATTTATAATTTCATGGAGGACATAGGCGCACCCTGTTCCCCTGGCTTCACCTCTGGTGGTCAGAAATCTGCTGCCATTGCACAGGAGTGCTCCTGTGATTGGCTGTGCACGGGACCGGGGAGAGTGAAATTCTCCACCTAAAAGGTGGAGAACAGGGCAGGGAAGCAACTGTGTTTGATAAATCCTGACTGCAGGTTTGCTTGTGCAAAACTGCAGTCAAAGGGTGGAGAAGGGCTTGATAAATCTATCCCTGTGTAGAAAATGTGTAAAACCTTTTTATGGTATATAAAAACCAAGTATGCTGTTTACTTTCCCAGCACATACTTTCAGGGACACAAGTAAAGAAAAATAAATAACTAGCACACATGATTATTTACCCTCTATTAAAAAGGAAAATATACCCTAGGACCTAGAAAGCATTGATTTAATAAAACTCAGATTGGTTTTATTTTCCAGTGCAAAGGGTTAGCAAAGAAATTAAACTCTATAAAATCGTGCTGCGGATGGTCCTCTAGCCAGACTTTCAGACACATCATCACAGATCAGTCATAGAACAGGCACCCTTCTCCAGATTAGATTGGTTTTACAATACAGAGGTGCTTGGATCTGCAGAGGTCCAGTAATGATAATAAAATAAAGGACTCTAGCAACAAGCAAACCAAAGAGAGAAAGTTAGGTTGAGCGTGAGAGAAATTATAAAATATCTACATCTTAAAGTGTGAAAAATAATATACAAAAGGAATCCTAATACTAAGCACAATTGCAGAATACAAGAGTGTGGGTGCTGTGACGAAGTCCTGAAATCATTCCATACTTGTTTGGCACAATTGGACTTTTTTTTTTAAAATAGTCTTTTGTCCTTTATTTATGTTGACATTTATTTTTTTACTTTACAAAATATCCAAAGCTTTTGTAATATGTTCTGTTTCCCATGAACCCAGAGATCCCAAGGATGGCAGTCGGCAACTCGCCAAAGCAGCAAGATCCCCATACCCATTTATGGTACATAAAGATGTTAGAAGCACAAGACACTAAACAAGGAGTTAAAAGATTTTGTGGAACCTTATTCAATTTATTTCAAAGTACTGAAAGGGATATGTAACCCATTTTTTCTCTCTCTCTCATGATTTAGATAGAACATACCATTTTAACCAACTTTCCAATTAACTTCTTTTATCTAATATGCTTTGTTTACTTGGTATCCTTGATTGAAAAGAATACCTAGGTAGACTCAGACGCATTAATGCACTACTGGTTAGCTACTGATTGGTGGCTGCACAGATATGCCTCCAGCAATTGGTTTACCTTATGTGCTTAGCAAATTAGCCATCAAGATTGTGTTATACTCATCCAAGGGATTAGTTAAAGGGACACTGAACCCACATTTTTTCTTTCAGGATTCAGATAGAGAATGCAATTTTAAGCAACTTTCTAATTTACTCCTATTATCAATTTTTCTTTGTGCTCTTGCTATCATTTTAAAAAGTAGGCATCAAAGCTAAGGAGACAGCCAATTTTTGGTTCAAACCCTGGACAGCACTTGTTTATTGGTGGGTGAATTTATCCACCAATCAGCAAACATAACCAAAGTTGTTCACCAAAAATGGTCCGGCATCTAAACTTACATTCTTGCTTTTCGAATAAAGATACCAAGAGAATGAAGACAAATTGATAATAGGAGTAAATTAAAAAGTTGCTTACAATTGCATGCTCTATCTGAATCACAAAAGAAAAAAATTGGGTTCAGTGTCCCTTTAAATATTGTAAATGTTATAAAAATGATCCCTTATCAATTCCACAGCAAGGCTAGTCAAACAGTTACTTTCCTTAATATAAACTATTGCATAGAACAGTTTAGGGGATGACATGAGCCATCCAGGAAAGGATTTTATGTGCAAATTACGGTTTATAGTGAAACTTTGAAGCATATCTAGATATGCTCAAGTATTTTAACAAGTGTGTTTACTAAGAGATCCAGCAAAGACTTTTGTATCATGTAAACAAAGTCATCAAAACACCACAGCTCTCCTAGCAGACAAGTAATTTAAAAACGTTGGAGTGTTAAGCATATCTAGATATCTCTCATGTGCACAATAAAAAGCACTTACTGTTAAAAACTATCACTGCTTTTATGGGCATATGCACATATTCTGCGCACTTGCTTTGCACCCAGATAGACACTCTGCCTTCCTAGAGAGCCAGTGGTGGCTTGTGTAACAATCTATTTCACTGCTGAACTGCTATATACGACTGCTGGCTCCTTAAGAAGGTGCAATGTCTGATCTGAGTGCAGAGGAAGTAAACAGCATAGGTGAACATGCGTTAATTAAAAAAATGTAAAATCAGTGAAAGATTTTATTAAACATTTTTATTATACAAATATAATCTGAAAAATGCACTCATGTACTTTTAATTTTAACTACCCTTTTTACAACTTCCTAATTTACAGTACTATCTACTTTGCTTCATTCTCTTGGTGTCTTGTTGAAAAGCATACCTAGCTAGGCTCAGTAGCAACAATACACTGCTGGGAGCTAGCTGCTGCTTGGTGACTGCCTATCAAATTGCTCAACCGATTTTTGGATCCCAGTAGTGCACTGCTACTCCCTCAACAAAGGATTCAAGAGAATGATGCAAATTTATAAAAGAAGTAAATTGGAAGGTTGTTTAAAATAGTATCATGAAAACAAAATTGTGACTCATGTCCCTTTAAAAGAAGAGCTGGGAAATATTTTATTATAGTTTTAAAGTACCTGAAAGAATTTTAGGAAGTAAAGGGAAAAAACAAGAGAATCATCCCTGTATAAAGCTTGAATTAAAGGGGCATGAAACCAAATTTTTCTTTTGCGATTCAGACAAAAAAATTTTTTAAAAAAGTTAATTTTTTACTTTATTAAAAATTTGCTTCATTCCCATGTTTGTTGAAGAGCATACTTGGATAGGTGCCATGCACGTCTAGAGCACTACTTGGCATTAAAAAATGCTGCCACCTAGTGCTCTTGGAAATGTATAACTAAGTATTCTTGCAAAACTGCTGCCATATAGTGCAAGACACGTACACCCTCCTAAGCCTACCTACCTACTTTTGCACAAAGGATATCAAAATAACTAAGTAAATGTAATAATAAAGTTTTTATTATTATTTTTTTAATTCTTTTTTTATTGCATTTTTTAGCTGCATCATGGAAGAAAAGTTTTGGGATTTAAATGTCCTTTAAAAGTTTTATTTACATGGAGTCAACCATGTAGATATTATAAAGCAGTCATCTAAATGCTGTTCCCTACAGCAACATGTTCAGAGACAGGCAGGAAGGTGAAATAGCATTGCTCAGCAGTATAGGAGTTACAAGAAGAAGACGGAATAACAGGGATCAGTTCCAGGATGCTTCAGTTTTAGCATGGAAATGAGCATGCAAAGTAGAAAAAGGCAAATTAAATAGACAGAATATCTGTTACAGTTTACATGATCACAGTACCTGTGTATATACACATGAGCACGTCTAGACCTATTAAGCTTAGCTAGAAGAGGGTGAAATATCTGCTATCTGCAAACTGCATGCTAATTATTGCATGTAGTCTCCATTATACTGCTCCTTAGAGAGAAAAAAAAGTCTAAATGAAAGCTTGATAGTGAGTATAGGTGAAACAACAGTGATCTTGATTTACAAGAGATATGGTTCCAAAATAGTTAAAGAACACAACGGAAATGAAAAATCAGGGAAAATAAAAGTAAACAGTATTTTCCAAAAAAGCTTTATATACACCTACCATGGGGTGTCAGCCTAGGGTCTTACATTTGTAAGGGACCCCCCATATGACACTCAGGGTTAACTCAGAGGGGGATGGGGGTTGGTAGGGGACGACAAGAAACAATGGCACACAAAATTATTTCATTCAGGAGTTTCTTGCAACCTACATCAAAATTGGCATTACTATAAAAATACGATCAAACAGCCAAACTATTTTAATTAGCAAAGAAAACAGGCAAGACCTCACATGTAGCTTTTGAACAACGCACTAATAGACAATGTGCATTTGTGGTCCCCAAATCCTTACATGGACCACAAGTGTTTTTAACTTCTATGCTGGACCAGAATTAACGGGATTAAAGTTCAATTTTATGTGCATTAGAGGAATTTAGGAAGAGATATGAAATTAAAAATTACAACTTTCCAGGACACGAATAGAGCATGCAATCTTAAAGGGATAGGAAAGTCGAAGTTAAACTTCCATGATTCAGATAGATCTTGGATCTCAATTTATGTTTTCCATCTTAATATGGGAAGAGTCCACAGCTGCATTCCTTACTTGTGGGAAACATATAGCCAAGCTCTAGAGTACACAGAATGCTTACGCTTGGGGGAAAAAAAGACGCAGACCCTAATCTGAGGGAACCACAGCCTCAAAACCCTTCTCCCGAAGGCTGCTTCAGCAGAAGCAAAAAAATCAAACTTGTAAAATTTTGGAAAAAATATGTAAGGAGAACCAGGTAGCCGCCTTACAAATCTGAGAGAGGCCCTCTGACCCCTACGCTTCCCGGAAAGAAAAAAAAAAGAGAACAAACAGAGAAAGATTTGTCTAAATTCCTTTGTGGCCCCAAGATAGAACTTCAAGGAACAAACCACATCCAGAAATATATTGTCTGGAATCTGATTAACTAGGACAAACCCAGCAAAGGCCAAGCCTTCAGAGCATTGTATATTGCCCGAAGATCAAAAATGAGATCAGGAGGGAGCTTTACCTCCTGAGACCAATGTCCTGTGCCTTCCTGGCATCCCAAACAGCTCCCCATCCTGACAGACTCGCAACCGTAGTCACAATCACCCAGGATGGTCTGGAGACGGACATCCTTCAGGACAAGTGCTCCGGACAAAACCATCAAGAGAACGATTCTCCCGATTGGTTGTCCATAGAAATCTGTTGAGACAGAGCCAAATGATCACCGTTCCACTAATTCAACATGCGCAGTTGCAACAGTCTGAGGTGAAACCTGGCAAAGGAAAGATATCCAAGCTGGACACCATGAGACCAAATCACCTCCATACACCGAGCTACAGATGGCCTTACAGAGATCTGGAGGGCAAGACATGTTGAAACTAGTCTATGGAGACTATTATAGTACACGAGAATTCTACCCTGGTACTTGATACAAGAGAACTCTCTCTAGATTATCTGCCATCCATGGGGTCGAAGAAGACAGAGGAGATATTCCGAATGGTCCACTCTTTAAAAAATTTCTTTAGCTAGACCAAAACGAAAGGGCAATAAATTGGAAGTGCTGGTCCAGGAATGAAAACCTTAGGAACTGGAAGTGGTCCTTTAAGATTGGTACGTGAAGGGAGCATCCTTCAGATCTATTGTGGTCATGAACCACTCCTCTCAAACAAGGGGAAGAATGGACCTTATTGTCTCCATCTTAAATGAGGGGACATTTAAAAACCTGCTCAAGCACTTTAGGTCCACAATCGGACGGAAGTTCCCTCCTTCTTTGGGACCACGAAAGGTTTGAATAGTATCCCAAACCTCTCACTGCAATAGGCACCGGGACAAAAACTCCTAGAGGACAGATCGAGTACACACCCCAGAAAAGCTTCCCTCCTTTCTGGTCAGGAGGAAAGGAAGAATCTGCCCTTGGGTAGCTGAGACTTAAAACCTTTCCTGTAACCCTGAGCTATGACCTCCAGGACCCATGGATTCTGCACGTCCCTGAACCAAACGACTTAAAAGAGCGACAGTCTGCCCCCTACATGATCCAGAAGAGGACCGGGGACCGCCCATTCATGCCGACTTAGACTCTGTGGGCTTCTTGCTCTGCTTGGATTTATTCCAGGACTGAGCCGGGCGTCCAAGAGCTCTTGCTTTGCTCTGGCCTAATGGAGGATTGCTGACATGGGCTTTATCAGAACTAAAATTGTTCCTTAGACTAGTTCATATTCTCTTGCGGTAGGAGGGCACCCTTGCCCCCTGTGACCGTGGAGATAATTGAGTCCAGGCCTGGACCAAACAAAAACAGAATTTATGTTTACCTGATAAATTACTTTCTCCAACGGTGTGTCCGGTCCACGGCGTCATCCTTACTTGTGGGATATTCTCTTCCCCAACAGGAAATGGCAAAGAGCCCAGCAAAGCTGGTCACATGATCCCTCCTAGGCTCCGCCTACCCCAGTCATTCGACCGACGTTAAGGAGGAATATTTGCATAGGAGAAACCATATGATACCGTGGTGACTGTAGTTAAAGAAAATAAATTATCAGACCTGATTAAAAAACCAGGGCGGGCCGTGGACCGGACACACCGTTGGAGAAAGTAATTTATCAGGTAAACATAAATTCTGTTTTCTCCAACATAGGTGTGTCCGGTCCACGGCGTCATCCTTACTTGTGGGAACCAATACCAAAGCTTTAGGACACGGATGAAGGGAGGGAGCAAATCAGGTCACCTAAATGGAAGGCACCACGGCTTGCAAAACCTTTCTCCCAAAAACAGCCTCAGAAGAAGCAAAAGTATCAAACTTGTAAAATTTGGTAAAAGTGTGCAGTGAAGACCAAGTTGCTGCCCTACATATCTGATCAACAGAAGCCTCGTTCTTGAAGGCCCATGTGGAAGCCACAGCCCTAGTGAAATGAGCTGTGATTCTTTCAGGAGGCTGCCGTCCGGCAGTCTCGTAAGCCAATCTGATGATGCTTTTAATCCAAAAAGAGAGAGAGGTAGAAGTTGCTTTTTTGACCTCTCCTGTTACCAGAATAAACAACAAACAAGGAAGATGTTTGTCTAAAATCCTTTGTAGCATCTAAATAGAATCTTAGAGCGCGAACAACATCCAAATTGTGCAACAAACGTTCCTTCTTCGAAAATGGTTTCGGACACAAAGAAGGCACGACTATCTCCTGGTTAATGTTTTTGTTAGAAACAACTTTTGGAAGAAAACCAGGTTTAGTACGTAAAACCACCATATCTGCATGGAACACCAGATAAGGAGGAGAACACTGCAGAGCAGATAATTCTGAAAGAACTAAGTTGAGACTCCAAGGAGGAGTCAAAGGTTTGTAAACAGGCTTGATTCTAACCAGAGCCTGAACAAAGGCTTGAACATCTGGCACAGCTGCCAGCTCTTTGTGAAGTAACACAGACAAGGCAGAAATCTGTCCCTTCAAGGAACTTGCAGATAATCCTTTCTCCAATCCTTCTTGAAGAAAGGATAGAATCCTAGGAATCTTTACCTTGTCCCAAGGGAATCCTTTAGATTCACACCAACAGATATATTTTTTCCATATTTTGTGGTAAATTTTTCTAGTTACAGGCTTTCTGGCCTGAACAAGAGTATCAATAACAGAATCTGAGAACCCTCGCTTTGATAAGATCAAGCGTTCAATCTCCAAGCAGTCAGCTGGAGTAGGACCAGATTCGGATGTTCGAACGGACCTTGAACAAGAAGGTCTCGTCTCAAAGGTAGCTTCCATGGTGGAGCCGATGACATATTCACCAGATCTGCCTACCAAGTCCTGCGTGGCCACGCAGGAGCTATCACGATCACCTACGCCCTCTCCTGATTGATCCTGGCTACCAGCCTGGGGATGAGAGGAAACAGCGGGAATACATAAGCTAGGTTGAAGGGCCAAGGTGCTACTAGTGCATCTACTAGAGTCGCCTTGGGATCCCTGGATCTGGACCCGTAGCAAGGAACCTTGAAGTTCTGACGAGAGGCCATCAGATCCATGTCTGGAATGCCCCACAGTTGAGTGATTTGGGCAAAGAGTTCCGGATGGAGTTCCCACACCCCCGGATGCAATGTCTGACGACTCAGAAAATCCGCTTCCCAAGTTTCCACTCCTGGGATGTGGATTGCAGACAGGTGGCAGGAGCAAGTCTCCGCCCATTGAATGATTTTGGTCACTTCTTCCATCGCCAGGGAACTCCTTGTTCCCCCCTGATGGTTGATGTACGCAACAGTCGTCATGTTGTCTGATTGAAACCGTATGAACTTGGCCCTCGCTAGCTGAGGCCAAGCCTTGAGAGCATTGAATATCGCTCTCAGTTCCAGAATATTTATCGGTAGAAGAGATTCTTCCCGAGACCAAAGACCCTGAGCTTTCAGGGATCCCCAGACCGCGCCCCAGCCCATCAGACTGGCGTCGGTCGTGACAATGACCCACTCTGGTCTGCGGGAGGTCACCCCTTGTGACAGGTTGTCCAGGGACAGCCACCAACGGAGTGAGTCTCTGGTCCTCTGATTTACTTGTATCTTCGGAGACAAGTCTGTATAGTCCCCATTCCACTGACTGATCATACACAATTGAAATGGTCTTAGATGAATGCGCGCAAAAGGAACTATGTCCATTGCCGCTACCATCAAACCTATCACTTCCATGCACTGCGCTATGGAAGGAAGAGGAACGGAAGGAAGTATCCGACAAGAGTTTAGAAGTTTTGTTTTTCTGGTCTCTGTCAGAAAAATCCTCATTTCTAAGGAGTCTATTATTGTTCCCAAGAAGGGAACTCTTGTCGACGGAGATAGAGAACTCTTTTCCGTGAGATCTGAGAAAGGCCAGGACTATGTCCGTGTGAGCCTTTGCTAGAGGAAGGGACGACGCTTGAATCAGAATGTCGTCCAAGTAAGGTACTACAGCAATGCCCCTTGGTCTTAGCACCACCAGAAGGGACCCCAGTACCTTTGTGAAAATCCTTGGAACAGTGGCTAATCCGAAAGGAAGCGCCACGAACTAGTAATGCTTGTCCAGGAATGCGAACCTTAGGAACCGATGATGTTCCCTGTGGACAGGAATATGTAGATACGCATCCTTTAAATCCACCGTGGTCAAGAATTGACCTTCCTGGATGGAAGGATTGTTCGAATGGTTTCCATTTTGGACGATGGAACCTTGAGAAACTTGTTTAGGATCTTGAGATCTAAGATTGGTCTGAACGTTCCCTCTTTTTTGGGAACTACGAACAGATTGGAGTAGAACCCCATCCCTCGTTCTTTTAATGGAACAGGATGAATCACTTCCAGAAGATAACCTTGGAAGACTATTTCTAGCGCCCAAGGATCCAGAACATCTCTTGCCCAAGCCTGAGTGAAGAGAGAGAGTCTGCCCCCCACCAAATCCTGTCCCGGATCGGGGGCCCGCATCTCATGCTGTCTTGGGAGCAGTGGCAGTTTTCTTGGCCTGCTTTCCTTTGTTCCAGCCTTGCCTTGGTCTCCAGGCTGGATTGGCTTGAGAAGTATTACCCTCCTGCTTAGAGGACGTAGCACTTGGGGCTGGTCCGTTTCTGTGAAAGGGACGAAAATTAGGTTTATTTTTGGCCTTGAAAGACCTATTCTGAGGAAGGGCGTGGCCCTTGCCCCCAGTGATATCAGAGATAAACTCTTTCAAGTCAGGGCCAAACAGAGTTTTCCCCTTGAAAGGAATGTCAAACAATTTGATCTTGGAAGACGCATCCGCTGACCAAGATTTTAACCAAAGCGCTCTGCGCGCCACAATAGCAAACCCAGAATTTTTCGCCGCTTACCTAGCCAATTGCAAGGTGGCGTCTAGGGTGAAAGAATTAGCCAATTTAAGAGCACGAATTCTGTCCATAATCTTCTCATAAGAAGAAGAATTACTAATAATCGCCTTTTCTAGCTCATCGCACCAGAAACACGCGGCTGTAGTGACAGGGACAATGCATGCAATTGGTTGTAGAAGGTAACCTTGCTGAACAAACATCTTTTTTAGCAAACCTTCTAATTTTATATCCATAGGATCTTGGAAAGCACAACTATCTTCTATGGGTATAGTGGTGCGCTTGTTTAGAGTAGAAACCGCCCCCTCGACCTTGGGGACTGTCTGCCATAAGTCCTTTCTGGGGTCGACTATAGGAAACAATTTTTTAAATATGGGGGGAGGTACAAAAGGTACACCGGGCATGTCCCATTCTTTATTAACAATGTACGCCACCCGCTTGAGTATAGGAAAAGCTTCGGGGGGCCCCGGGACCTCTAGGAACTTGTCCATTTTACATAGTGTTTCTGGAATGACCAGATAATCACAATCATCCAACTTGGATAACACCTCCTTAAGCAGAGCGCGGAGATGTTCCAACTTAAATTTAAAAGTAATCACATCAGGTTCAGCTTGTTGAGAAATTTTTCCTGAATCTGAAATTTCTCCCTCAGACAAAACCTCCCTGGCCCCCTCAGACTGGTGTAGGGGCCCTTCAGAAACAATATCATCAGCGTCCTCATGCTCTTCAGTATTTTCTAAAACAGAGCAGTCGCGCTTTCGCTGATAAGTGGGCATATTGGCTAAAATGTTTTTGATAGAATTATCCATTACAGCCGTTAATTGTTGAATAGTAAGGAGTATTGGCGCGCTAGATGTACTAGGGGCCTCCTGTATGGGCAAAACTGGTGTAGACGAAGGAGGGGATGATGCAGTACCATGCTTACTCCCCTCACTTGAGGAATCATCTTGGGCATCATTTTTACTAAAAAATTTTATGACATAAATCTTTAAATGAGAAGGAACCTTGGCTTCCCCACAGTCAGAACACAATCTATCTGGTAGTTCAGACATGTTAAACAGGCATAAACTTGATAACAAAGCACAAAAAACGTTTTAAAATAAAACCGTTACTGTCACTTTAAATTTTAAACTGAACACACTTTATTACTGCAATTGCGAAAAAGTATGAAGGAATTGTTCAAAATTCACCAAAATTTCACCACAGTGTCTTAAAGCCTTAAAAGTATTGCACACCAAATTTGGAAGCTTTAACCCTTAAAATAACGGAACCGGAGCCGTTTTTATATTTAACCCCTTTACAGTCCCTGGAATCTGCTTTGCTGAGACCCAACCAAGCCCAAAGGGGAATACGATACCAAATAATGCCTTCAGAAAGACTTTTCTATGTATCAGAGCTCCACACACATGCAGCTGCATGTCATGCTGTTCTCAAAAACAAGTGCGCCATACCGGCGCGAAAATGAGGCTCTGACTATGATTAGGGAAAGCCCCAATAGAATAAAGTGTCTAAAACAGTGCCTGCCGATATTATTTTACAAAAAATACCCAGATTAAATGATTCCTCAAGGCTAAATATGTGTAAATATGATCGATTTAGCCCAGAAAATGTCTACAGTCTTAATAAGCCCTTGTGAAGCCCTTATTTACTGTGTGAATAAAAATGGCTTACCGGATCCCATAGGGAAAATGACAGCTTCCAGCATTACATCGTCTTGTTAGAATGTGTCATACCTCAAGCAGCAAAAGACTGCTCACTGTTCCCCCAACTGAAGTTAATTCCTCTCAACAGTCCTGTGTGGAACAGCCATGGATTTTAGTAACGGTTGCTAAAATCATTTTCCTCATACAAACAGAAATCTTCATCTCTTTTCTGTTTCAGAGTAAATAGTACATACCAGCACTATTTTAAAATAACAAACTCTTGATTGAATAATAAAAACTACAGTTAAACACTAAAAAACTCTAAGCCATCTCCGTGGAGATGTTGCCTGTACAACGGCAAAGAGAATGACGGGGTAGGCGGAGCCTAGGAGGGATCATGTGACCAGCTTTGCTGGGCTCTTTGCCATTTCCTGTTGGGGAAGAGAATATCCCGCAAGTAAGGATGACGCCGTGGACCGGACACACCTATGTTGGAGAAACAAAACTTTCCAAGATAATAACTTAATATCAACGGAATGTAAGGGTTCAAACGGAACCCCCTGAAGAACTGAAAGAACTAAGTTGAGACTCCAAGGAGGAGTCAAAGGTTTGTAAACAGGCTTGATTCTAACCAGAGCCTGAACAAAGGCTTGAACATCTGGCACAGCTGCCAGCTTTTTGTGAAGTAACACAGACAAGGCAGAAATCTGTCCCTTCAGGGAACTTGCAGATAATCCTTTTTCCAATCCTTCTTGAAGGAAGGATAGAATCTTAGGAATCTTAACCTTGTCCCAAGGGAATCCTTTAGAGTCACACCAACAGATATATTTTTTCCAAATTTTGTGGTAAATCTTTCTAGTTACAGGCTTTCTGGCCTGAACAAGAGTATCGATAACAGAATCTGAGAACCCTCGCTTCGATAAGATCAAGCGTTCAATCTCCAAGCAGTCAGCTGGAGTGAGACCAGATTCGGATGTTCGAACGGACCTTGAACAAAAAGGTCTCGTCTCAAAGGTAGCTTCCATGGTGGAGCCGATGACATATTCACCAGATCTGCATACCAAGTCCTGCGTGGCCACGCAGGAGCTATCAAGATCACCGACGCCCTCTCCTGATTGATCCTGGCTACCAGCCTGGGGATGAGAGGAAACGGCGGGAATACATAAGCTAGTTTGAAGGTCCAAGGTGCTACTAGTGCATCCACTAGAGCCGCCTTGGGATCCCTGGATCTGGACCCGTAGCAAGGAACTTTGAAGTTCTGACGAGAGGCCATCAGATCCATGTCTGGAATGCCCCACAGTTGAGTGATTTGGACAAAGATTTCCGGATGGAGTTCCCACTCCCCCGGATGCAATGTCTGACGACTCAGAAAATCCGCTTCCCAATTTTCCACTCCTGGGATGTGGATTGCAGACAGGTGGCAGGAGTGAGACTCCGCCCATTGAATGATTTTGGTCACTTCTTCCATCGCCAGGGAACTCCTTGTTCCCCCCTGATGGTTGATGTACGCAACAGTTGTCATGTTGTCTGATTGAAACCGTATGAACTTGGCCCTCGCTAGCTGAGGCCAAGCCTTGAGAGCATTGAATATCGCTCTCAGTTCCAGAATATTTATCGGTAGAAGAGATTCTTCCCGAGACCAAAGACCCTGAGCTTTCAGGGATCCCCAGACCGCGCCCCAGCCCATCAGACTGGCGTCGGTCGTGACAATGACCCACTCTGGTCTGTGGAAGGTCATCCCTTGTGACAGGTTGTCCAGGGACAGCCACCAACGGAGTGAGTCTCTGGTCCTCTGATTTACTTGTATCCTCGGAGACAAGTCTGTATAGTCCCCATTCCACTGACTGAGCATGCACAGTTGTAATGGTCTTAGATGAATGCGCGCAAAAGGAACTATGTCCATTGCCGCTACCATCAAACCTATCACTTCCATGCACTGCGCTATGGAAGGAAGAGGAACGGAATGAAGTATCCGACAAGAGTCTAGAAGTCTTGTTTTTCTGGCCTCTGTAAGAAAAATCCTCATTTCTAAGGAGTCTATTATTGTTCCCAAGAAGGGAACCCTTGTCGACGGAGATAGAGAACTCTTTTCCACGTTCACTTTCCATCCGTGAGATCTGAGAAAGGCCAGGACGATGTCCGTGTGAGCCTTTGCTTGAGGAAGGGACGACGCTTGAATCAGAATGTCGTCCAAGTAAGGTACTACAGCAATGCCCCTTGGTCTTAGCACAGCTAGAAGGGACCCTAGTACCTTTGTGAAAATCCTTGGAGCAGTGGCTAATCCGAAAGGAAGCGCCACGAACTGGTAATGCTTGTCCAGGAATGCGAACCTTAGGAACCGATGATGTTCCTTGTGGATAGGAATATGTAGATACGCATCCTTTAAATCCACCGTGGTCATGAATTGACCTTCCTGGATGGAAGGAAGAATTGTTCGAATGGTTTCCATCTTGAACGATGGAACCTTGAGAAACTTGTTTAAGATCTTGAGATCTAAGATTGGTCTGAACGTTCCCTCTTTTTTGGGAACTATGAACAGATTGGAGTAGAACCCCATCCCTTGTTCTCCTAATGGAACAGGATGAATCACTCCCATTGTTAACAGGTCTTCTACACAATGTAAGAATGCCTGTCTTTTTATGTGGTCTGAAGACAACTGAGACCTGTGGAACCTCCCCCTTGGGGGAAGCCCCTTGAATTCCAGAAGATAACCTTGGGAGACTATTTCTAGTGTCCAAGGATCCAGAACATCTCTTGCCCAAGCCTGAGCGAAGAGAGAGAGTCTGCCCCCCACCAGATCCGGTCCCGGATCGGGGGCCAACATTTCATGCTGTCTTGGTAGCAGTGGCAGGTTTCTTGGCCTGCTTTCCCTTGTTCCAGCCTTGCATTGGTCTCCAAGCTTGCTTGGCTTGAGAAGTATTACCCTCTTGCTTAGAGGACGTAGCACTTTGGGCTGGTCCGTTTCTACGAAAGGGACGAAAATTAGGTTTATTTTTGGCCTTGAAAGGCCGATCCTGAGGAAGGGCATGGCCCTTACCCCCAGTGATATCAGAGATAATCTCTTTCAAGTCAGGGCCAAACAGCGTTTTCCCCTTGAAAGGAATGTTAAGTAGCTTGTTCTTGGAAGACGCATCAGCTGACCAAGATTTCAACCAAAGCGCTCTGCGCGCCACAATAGCAAACCCAGAATTCTTAGCCGCTAACCTAGCCAATTGCAAAGTGGCGTCTAGGGTGAAAGAATTAGCCAATTTGAGAGCATTGATTCTGTCCATAATCTCCTCATAAGGAGGAGAATCACTATCGACCGCCTTTACCAGCTCATCGAACCAGAAACATGCGGCTGTAGCGACAGGGACAATGCATGAAATTGGTTGTAGAAGGTAACCCTGCTGAACAAACATTTTTTTAAGTAAACCTTCTAATTTTTTATCCATAGGATCTTTGAAAGCACAACTATCTTCTATGGGTATAGTGGTGCGTTTGTTTAAAGTGGAAACCGCTCCCTCGACCTTGGGGACTGTCTGCCATAAGTCCTTTCTGGGGTCGACCATAGGAAACAATTTTTTAAATATGGGGGGAGGGACGAAAGGAATACCGGGCCTTTCCCATTCTTTATTTACAATGTCCGCCACCCGCTTGGGTATAGGAAAAGCTTCTGGGAGCCCCGGGACCTCTAGGAACTTGTCCATTTTACATAGCTTCTCTGGGATGACCAAATTGTCACAATCATCCAGAGTGGATAATACCTCCTTAAGCAGAGCGCGGAGATGTTCCAACTTAAATTTAAACGTAATCACATCAGGTTCAGCTTGTTGAGAAATGTTCCCTGAATCTGTAATTTCTCCCTCAGACAAAACCTCCCTGGCCCCATCAGACTGGTTTAGGGGCCCTTCAGAACCATTATTATCAGCGTCGTCATGCTCTTCAGTATCTAAAACAGAGCAGTCGCGCTTACGCTGATAAGTGTGCATTTTGGCTAAAATGTTTTTGACAGAATTATCCATTACAGCCGTTAATTGTTGCATAGTAAGGAGTATTGGCGCGCTAGATGTACTAGGGGCCTCCTGAGTGGGCAAGACTCGTGTAGACGAAGGAGGGAATGATGCAGTACCATGCTTACTCCCCTCACTTGAGGAATCATCTTGGGCATCATTGTCATTGTCACATAAATCACATTTATTTAAATGAGAAGGAACTCTGGCTTCCCCACATTCAGAACACAGTCTATCTGGTAGTTCAGACATGTTAAACAGGCATAAACTTGATAACAAAGTACAAAAAACGTTTTAAAATAAAACCGTTACTGTCACTTTAAATTTTAAACTGAACACACTTTTTGCAATTACTGCAATTGCGAAAAAATATGAAGGAATTGTTCAAAATTCACCAAAATTTCACCACAGTGTCTTAAAGCCTTAAAAGTATTGCACACCAAATTTGGAAGCTTTAACCCTTAAAATAACGGAACCGGAGCCGTTTTTAACTTTAACCCCTTTACAGTCCCTGGTATCTGCTTTGCTGAGACCCAACCAAGCCCAAAGGGGAATACGATACCAAATGACGCCTTCAGAAAGTCTTTTCTATGTATCAGAGCTCCTCACACATGCGACTGCATGCCATGCCTCTCAAAAACAAGTGCGCAACACCGGCGCGAAAATGAGGCTCTGCCTATGATTTGGGAAAGCCCCTAAAGAATAAGGTGTCTAAAAAAGTGCCTGCCGATATAATCTTATCAAAATACCCAGATTAAATGATTCCTCAAGGCTAAATATGTGTTAATAATGAATCGATTTAGCCCAGAAAAAGTCTACAGTCTTAATAAGCCCTTGTGAAGCCCTTATTTACTATCTTAATAAACATGGCTTACCGGATCCCATAGGGAAAATGACAGCTTCCAGCATTACATCGTCTTGTTAGAATGTGTCATGCCTCAAGCAGCAAGAGACTGCTCACTGTTCCCCCAACTGAAGTTAATTCCTCTCAACAGTCCTGTGTGGAACAGCCATGGATTTTAGTAACGGTTGCTAAAATCATTTTCCTCATACAATCAGAAATCTTCATCTCTTTTCTGTTTCTGAGTAAATAGTACATACCAGCACTATTTTAAAATAACAAACTCTTGATTGAATAATAAAAACTACAGTTAAACACTAAAAAACTCTAAGCCATCTCCGTGGAGATGTTGCCTGTACAACGGCAAAGAGAATGACTGGGGTAGGCGGAGCCTAGGAGGGATCATGTGACCAGCTTTGCTGGGCTCTTTGCCATTTCCTGTTGGGGAAGAGAATATCCCACAAGTAAGGATGACGCCGTGGACCGGACACACCTATGTTGGAGAAATCATTCCCTGAAAAGGGAGGGAAAGAAGACTAGACTTGGAAGTCGTATCCACAGATCATGACTTCAGCCAGTGCCCGATGGGCCTGAATAGAAAAAGCTGAAGCCGTAGCATTGAGACAAATTATCTGCATATTAGCATAACAGATGAAAGAATTAGGCCTTAATTATTTCCTGAAGAACGTCGAGGGGACCCTCCCCCTCGATCAAATCCCGTAAGGAGTCGCACCAATAGGTAACTGCTCCAGCAACCGTGTCAACAGCCGCCGCTGGTTGAAAAACAAATATCCCGAATGTTGAAACATCATTAACAGAGTTTCTATCTCTTATCCATGGGCTCCTAAAACGAAGAACCTCACAACTCCATTGAGAGTCCAGGACCTGGAACAATTTGTTAAAGGGAGAAGAGGGGGAAAAGGAAACCAATCCTATCCTATTCATTCTTAATAATGTTCGCCATCTAACAGGAGCAGGGAAGGATAAGGTACCACCCTGTCCTCAAACTCTATCCAATTTAGGAATCAAGGGTTCATCAGGCAATCTGGCCATTGGAATCTCTGAATTTGCCAAAAACTTCCTGAAGAAGAAAGACCAAATTCCTAAAACTAAAATCTGGTTCCTCCCTAACCAGAGGTTTAGAGGCAGCAGACTCCGACCCAGAATGTTCATACTCTGAAGACTCAGAAAGAACTTCATCCTCCGATAACCCTCAGTTAAATCCAATAAATTATCTGATGTACTCTGGAAAGGAGTACAAAATGTAACCTTTCGATTGTGCTTTACAGGGCGAGGTAAAGCATTAAAGGCCGCAGACACCGCCGTCTGAACTACGCAGTAACGGCTGGTGAAAAAAAGGCCCCCTCCAGATGGAGGATCGCAATGCTACAGGAAACTGCCTGTGTAGAGAGAGAAGAATGTAGGGTACACACCTCACTGGATGACAACTCCTCAGAGGTGGACGGCTCAGTGGTATCAAACATGTTTGATATTAACACATTATCAAGGCATATGGAACATAATTGAGAGGGCGGATCTAAGGCCTCGTCACAATATAAACAGGAATTACTCTTTAGGAATAGAGGGAGTACCCTCTAAAGTAACAGAATCCTTCGTCGCTAGTGCAATAAGCGGAGAACTATAGAAATTTTAGTCACAGAAATGGCACCCTTATACCCCAATGGCTGGGGCATTCCCCACCTCCTATGACCCAGACAGTACGGAGATTTATGACTCCTCTCTGATAAACACCCGGTCAGGAAAGAGGGAATGAAAACTACACAATGTAGGACTGTCTCTGCTATGAGAAAAAATGCGCCAAACTTGTAAGCTGCACAGCTCTCAAAGTGAAAGTGAAACCTGTATATTCCATTACAGCGAACCCATAACATCTCACACATAAAAGCAGCATAAAATCAAAAATATAAGATTATTCCCAACTGTTCAATAATCCCCCTCAGGAGATATTAACCCTTGATTCTATACAGATAAAAACATAAATTATGCTTACCTGATCATTTTCTTTTCTTCTTAAACGGGAAGAGTCCACAGCTGCATTCATTACTTTTGGGAATACAGAACCTGGCCACCAGGAGGAGGCAAAGATAACCCAGCCAGAGCCTTAAATACCTTCCCCTACTTCCCTCATCCCCCAGTCATTCTGCCAAGGGAACAAGGAAACAGTAGGAGAAATATCAGGGTGAAAAAAGGTGCCAGAAGAACAAAAAATTACCGCCGCCTCAGACAAAACACGGACGGGAACTGTGGACTCTTCCCATCATAAGAAACGAAAATTATCAGGTAAGCATAATTTATGTTTTTCTTCTTAAACGGGAAAAGTCCACAGCTGCATGCATTACTTTTGGGAAAACAATACCCTAGCTAGAGGACACTGAATGCAAACAATGGGTGGGTACAAAAGGTGGCCCCTTCGAAAGGCACCACAGCCTGAATTACCCGACACCTTACAAAAATATAGACACGGGTAAAAACCTGAAGCCCAGGTAACTGCATAATAGTTACACCAGCAAAGCCGAGATAGAAACCCCTCAGTCCCAGAGTCCATCGAGCACAAACATCCTCTGAGGAGTCAGTCACACGGCTCTCGACTCCCAAGCAGAGTACCTGGCCAAAGACAAGGACCGCTACCGGCCCTCAAAAGGGAGAACAGATTCCCAGAAGAATCTAAAGGATCATTCCACACGGCTCAACAAACATAGAACAACCCACAGTTGTCTTACGATAGTAGCGCCCAGGGAGACGAACTCCCTAGAAACAGAAGGACCTGATAAAAAAGAAATCCATACTCAGGGAAACGCGTCCCAAAGAGGACTCGGGGGACACCCTCATACCCCTGACAGTACCATACGGTACTCCAGAAAACATGAGTTCCCTGTTGCCTCGTATCAGATCGAAACTTGCAGGCTAGGCAAGTCTAGACAGCAGAAATGGGATAACTATCCCAGCAGTTAATGAAGAGCTTTCCAAGAGAACACCAAACCGTCATTGAGGAACTCATTGAGGAACTCTCAATGACCAGCTTCATGGTAGGAAAGCTGACTCGTGGAACCCATCGTGGAACCCAAACCCCGAAAAAGCTTTTTCTAAAGCCTGCTAGTACACATTCAAGGTGGAAATAGTAGTAGCTGGTTTCAAACTGCAAACCTTTATGAATACCGGGCTCCAAGGAGCGTCCCCTCCCAGCACCAAACGCCAGTAGAAAAGAGGAGGACAGCAAAAGTCCTCCCATTGAAGGGGAGGACAGACTCCAGAAGAAAACGGTCAACACTGCATAGATTAACCGATCCCCGACTTCCCTCCAGGGAAATGGTCCCAGCCCAAAGGCTAGACAAAGACTAAAGATAAGAGTCCCAGACCTCTGGAAGAAAAGGATGGATCTACGAGGAGAAAAGCCCCCGAGTAGAACTCTGACCGCTACTACAAACGGCATGCTACCGTGATTCAGGACAGACTTTGTGCTCGGGTACGAGACCCTCTACACTGCTCTAGTCCCTAAAGAGGAACACTTCTCAAGGTAAAAAGGGTTTACAGACCCTCAGCATCTAAATATATCAGAATCCAACATTTAACAGGAGCCCATCAGTATTCAAAGCCCCACCCTCCTGCTGCAGGAACGGTGGAACCAGTTACTACTCCACATCTCCCTTTCTAGGATTCTAAAAACGCCAGAAGGGAAAAACCCTTACAAGGCAAGAAAACACGGACCCACAGGTCGCCACAGATACTAAGGTAACTCCGAACCAGGAGTGCCCATCCCCCACTCTAGGAGATAAAGGGACTAAAGCAACGGAAACCACCCTACCATAGAGGCGATATTCCTCTGCCATATCGCCAACCCAGATGAAAGACACCTGGAGTCTATAAGGAACATCAAATGCGCCAGAAAACCAGTAGGGACCCGTCAGACTTACAACCTAAGCCACAGGCAGATAGGCATCTCCCATGAGAAACAGAGCCCCGTCCCCCTCAAAAAGGCACGCGGGACCACAAACGCTTAAGGTGAGACCAATCCGTCCACACCCAATCCAGGGATCGAAAAACGTAATCGATCGAAGGATCCAACTTCCTGAGGAACCCTAAGCTGCCTCCTATGATTAGGAGCGCACCATCTAAAGTCCGTAGACTTGGCGATCTAGTATGTATGTATGTAGTAATTGTAAAGCACGGCTAATCACCCGTACGGGTCGCAGGGTGCTGCTCATTTTATCAACCTCGGAAGGATGAAAGGCTTAGTGGACCTCGCGGGGGGGTCGAACCTGCAACCCTTGGGTTGCTACATAGCTCAGCCACAGTGCCTTAGCATGCTGAGCTATCTAGTAACAGCCTCAAACCCAAGAGTCTGAAAAAACTCCTGCACAGTTTAAGAAATCAGCACCCAGTGCTCCTGAATCGCAAATAAAAAAAATCTCCTAGACAAGAGTAACCACATGTTACACAAGCTAAAAAAGGTAACAACCAACACTCAAAGGAGAAAGTGAACCCCAGACCTTGCTTGCCATCCCAGAGAGATAGACGTAAGCACCCTCCATGAAGCCCCTAACAGAGCATCGAGGATAGTCAACTACCTGACCCCAGAACGCCGACCGTCTGAAACCGACCTCGGCTCACTGTTGCAAGGTTGACGCAGATAACCCCCGAATGTTGAAGACCATGGTCAGACCAAAGGTATTATATGGAAGAGAAAACAGCCAGAGATCCCTGCATGATCGATCTTTCAAAAAAAAAAAAAAAAAAAAAAAACCTTTAACAGGGTAACGCAGCTCCCCACAGAAGGCAGGGAAACCTCTGCACTACACCTCTTAGAGTAACGCAACTCTGAGCAAAGGAAGGAGGACATGCTCGCGCTTCCAGACTAGATGACCCACTCAAGGCGGGAAGGAAGGAGACTCCGCCACCGCAAGAAAATGATTAGTAGGCTAAAGAGTCAGCATCCGGAAGAACCTCAAGTGAAGACGCAAATCGTTCACCATTCGGAACACTAGACCACATAGGTCACTCACATCTCCCAACTCCAAAGGAATGGAAACTACGGTTCTGAGTCCACAGGGACTTGAAAGAACCATGATGACGTCTGAAAAGACAGATCCGTATCCCAGACGAGTAGCCAGAAAAAGCCAACCTTAGATCGGCCCACACAACCCTCCATGTCCATAGGCCAAGTGACATTCAGAATCTGACAGGATTGAATCAGCACCACGAGGGTGACATGAACCCAGGTAAAAGCAGAAAGCGTCCGACTAGTACCTGCCTGGTATAAGGCCACTCCAGAACTGTCCAAGAAAATTCAACCCGAAGGATCGATAAATGAACTAGAAAACAATTCTATTATTATAAGTGCATAACTTCCGTGGAAGTGCCCACGCGACCACAAAATCGCAAGTATCGGTTCCAGAGAAGAACGTTTAAAAAAAAATAAAAAACAGAAACTAACAGACATGAGCTTAAGAAACACAAAATAAACACATCCATCCGGCTCAAAAGTAAAAGAAAGGCACGCCCAAGGTGAATGAGAACGCCAACGGGACCAGCCGATCAGAGGCCCCATTCACCAAAGCTCAGAACTGGAACCGAATACATAAAGAAAAAAGAAAAACGGAGACGAAAAGGACATTGGCTTCATCCCCAAACATCCCATCCAATTTGCCATCCAGCATCTAAGGCCTCGGATCCCTCAGCCCACTAGGACTGGGATCCTCTAACATCGCCAAAACGTGCCTTAATAGAACACGAAGACGTGTCAGCCTACAAAGGAAGGCAAAATCATCTCTTGTCGGATCCATAAAAGACCCTGACCCTGAGGTTGGGGCCCCTGAATCCTCAGAGGCCAACGTTTCCCCAGAAAGCCGAACTGAATCAGGCGATCCCACGCCCGATGGGCCCTGGTTAACAGAACACGGACAGTATTTTAGAAATATTTCACTTGGGAGATATAAATGAGACATCGCCAAAGAAATGGCCATGCGGAACCGTGCCGTAACCTCTGGAGGAAACAAGCCACCCTCCGGAGAGGGAGTAAAGGCCATAGGGACACGTGCTTGCGTAGCTGAGAAAGGGTCTGGGGCATGCGCCTCACGGGACATGGAAACATCAGAGGCGGATGGCTCAACGCACTCCCTGATTCGGGAGAATTAAGTACCCCAAAACCGGAATAGGAACATAACTGATGAGCATTGATTACCGGGCCATTTCATATTCATCACAAGACGCATTCTCCGCATCGGAGACATCCGTGTCTAAAATATCAGAATCCTCCATAATCTTAGCATTACAAAAACCAACTTTTTACACCCCCAATTGCTGGGGCACTTACCACCTCCTGTGAACCAGACAACCCACGAGCTAGACTCTCTCTGTCGCACAGTCAACATACGCCCGCACCCATCACGAGGTGCACCGTGCCAGTCACAAAAAAGGGTGCGCAATCTCGAGAGATCGCGTCAATAAGATAAGGCCGTTATGTTCCATAAAAGCCGTGAGCCTAGGTATCGCTACACATTAGCAAATAGAACCATATAACAAACATGATTAAAGTCCCCCCTGTTCAATAACCCCCCTCAGGAGATATTAACCCATGATTCCTTATTAAGATAAAAGGAGTCCCACTGGGACCCTACCTTGTTTCGTTAACATTACATTCACATATCGAAATAAAATGATCTTACCAGAATCTATGCCGTGGAACAGTAACATGGCCCTTCAAGTGTGACAGATAGTAGCGTCGCTTCTGACAAACTTGAGAGAAGAAAGCATGCAGCGAAACTCGTCAACGCTGATTGCTTATGGAGCTTTTAATATGAGTCAGGATTGTTTCGCAGAAAGACTCTCCCTGCATCTCCGGACTCAGTCATGCTCTCACCGAGAGGCTGACAGGACTACTTAAAACTCCAGTCCCATCTCGAAGATTACTACTCTCCATAAGAGACTACTCCGAAATCTTCCGACACTTCCCTGCCAACTTCCTGTGACGAAAGGCAAAGAATGACTGGGGTTATGAGGAAGTGGGAGAGGTATTTAAGCCTTTGGCTGAGGTGTCTTTGCCTCCTCCTGGTGGCCAGGTTCAGTATTTCCCACAAGGAATGCAGCTGTGGACCCATATTTAGAAGGAAATACTGTACATCCGGATGCTCAGGGAGCCTCTTGTGCAGTAAAACAGACAGGGACGAAATCTGTCCCTTCAAGGAACTAGCTGAGAGGTCCTTCTCCAGTCCAACCTGGAAAAAAGGAATCCTGGCAACCTTTACTGTGTGCCAGGACAAACCACGCTCTTCCACACCTTATGAAAGATGCGACAAGTAACCGGCTTACGGGCTTGAATGAGAGTATCGATAACACTCTCAGAAAACCCCTCTCTTGGCAAAGACTAAGCATTCAATCTCCACACAGTCAGCCGCAGAGAATCTAGATTTTGATGAATAAAAGGGCCATGTTCCAGCAGATCCCTGCGACAAGGTAACCTCCAAGGAGGAGATAACATCCCCACTAGATCCGGGAACCATATCCTTCGTGGCCACGATGGAGCAATCAGTATCACTGACGCCTGCTCCTGAAAGATTCAAGCCACCACTCAAGGAAGGAGTGGTAATGGCAGGAAAAGAGAAATTAGATTGAACCTCCAAGGCACCACTAATACATCGATTAGCTCCCCCTGAGGAATCCTGGAGCTCGACTCATATCTGGGTAGCTAGGTATTGAGACGGGACGCCATGAGATCTATCTCCGGCGTTCCCCACCTGTCAGAATGTGGATAGCTGACATCGAACAGTTGTGCGACTCCGCCCACTCCAGAATCCGACACTTCCCTCAATGCCAGGAAGCTTCTTGCTCCCCCCTGATGGTTGATTCAAGCCACTGAGGAGATATTGTCTGTCTGATTGGAATCAGATAAATTGGGACGAACCCAGTAGGGGCCAAACCATCAGAGCATTGAGTATTGCCCGAAGGTCTAGAATTTTGAATGGGAGGGAACTCTCCTCCTGCGTCCACAGGCCCTGCGCCTTCTTGGCGCCCGAAACAGCTCCCCATCCGGAAAGACTTGCATCTGTAGCCAGTCAACCATGATGGTCTAAAAAAGGATGTCCCTCGGGACAGGTGATCCAGACAGAGCCACCAAGAGAGCGATTCTCTCGACCGGTTGTCCACAGAAATCTGTTGAGACAGATCCAAATGATCGCCGTTCCACTGCCTCAGCATACACAGTCGCAACGGCCTGAGATAGAACCTGGCAAGGAGAACGATGTCCATGCCGGACACCATGAGACCAATCATCTCCATACACTGAGCCACAGATGGCCTTAATGGAGGTCTGGAGGGCAAGACATGTTGAAGCTAGCTTGCAACTTCTCTGGTCTTTTAGAACTATTCTCATGTCTATGGAATTTATTATCGTGCCCAGGAATTCCACCCTGGTGCTTGGTATAAGAGAACTCCTTTTTCTACTTATCTTTCCTTCGTGGGATCGAAAAAGACAGAGGAGAGATTCTGAATCTGCCAGACGAAATTATGGTGCTTGTACCAAGATATCGTCCAAGTAGGGAGCAACTGCTACACCCCGGGTTCTGGCAAGTGCTAAAAGAGCCCTTAGAACCCTCGTAAAAATTCTTAGAGCAGAAGCTGGACGGAAGTGCAATGAACGGGAAGTGCTGGTCCAGGAACGCAAACCTGTTCTGTGGACTGGAAGGTGAAGGAATGCCTCCTTCAGATCTATAGTGGTCACAAACTGCCCTTCCTGAATTAAGGAAAGGATGGACCTTATTGTCTCCATCTTGACGAGGGGACAGTTAGAAATTTCTTTAAGCACTTTAGGTTCAGAACTGGGCGGAAAAAGCCCTCCTTCCTTGGGACCACGAAAATGTTAGAATAGTATCCCAAACCTCTCTCTGCGATAGGCACTGGGACAATGGCTCCAAAGGAGGACAGATCCCTTACGCACTCCAGAAAGGCTTCCCTTTTTCCTAGACTTAAAGACAAGTTGAGAGGATGAATCTGCCCCTGGGTGGACGAGATTTCAAACCTATCTTGTAACCCTGAGCTATGACCGCAATTACTCAAGGATCCTGCACGTCCCTGAACCAAGTCTCTGAAAGAGCCCCCTACACAATCTAAAATAGGACTGTGGTCTGCTCCTTCATGCGGACTTAGTCTCGGCGGAATTCTGGCTCTGCTTGGATCTTTTCCAGGACTGAGACGGCTTCCAAGAACTCTTGGTTTGCTCTGGCTTAGCAGAGGCCTCTGACGCTGAGTTTTTATCAGAACTCAAGGAACAAAAATAGGAACCTTGTCTCTTAGATTTGTTCTACTTATCTTACGGTATGAAGGCACCCTTAGTCCCAGAAACCATAGTCAAACAAACTCTTCTCTCTTAAAAGAGAGGGAAAGAGACAAGACTTAGAAGTTATATCTGTCAGAGCGCCTTACAGGCCTGAACAGAAAACCTGAAGTCTTAGCCATAGGCTAATTAATTTGCGCAATAACAGCACAGATAAAAGAATTAGTAACCCAGAAGGCCGTAATTCTTTCCTGAAAAATGTCGAGGGAACCCTCAGCCTCGATCATATTCGCAAAGGAGACGCACCAAAAGGTAGCCGCTCCAGCAACTGCGGCGACAAGCGCCACCAGTAAAAGCAAATATCCCATAGGTTGAAACATCCTCTTTAACAGAGTTTCCATCCTTATATCCAGCGGCTCTATGAACGATGAACTATCCTCACACAGGCTAGTATGTACTTGTGGCAAGTGTAAAAATAGCGCCAACCAAGTAGGGATGAAAAGAAAACCCACCCTCAGAGAGCCCGGAACCGGGATCCTTAAAAGGCAGACGACGGGAAGAAATCTAATCCTTTCCCACTCGTACTTAATAATGATTGACATCAAATTTAGGACCCAGAGGTTCGTCTGGCAGCTCGGCCTTTGGAACCTCTAATGTAGTCAAAACCTTGTTTAGTAGACGGCGTAAACGCTCTGTCCTAAATCTAAAAACTGGATCCTCCACAGGCGGAGGATTATAGGAAGCAGACTCCAACCCTGAAAGTGCATACTCTAAAGTTTCAGAGAGAACCTCATCCTCGGATAACTGATCAGATATATCCGACAAATTACATGATGCCACCTGGGCAGGAGTGCAAGATTTAACCTTTCACTTGCGCTTAGAAGTGCGAGGGAAAAGCACTAATGGCTGCAGACACCGCCATATGAAACTGCGCAGTAACGTCTGGTGAAAAAAAGGCCCCCTCCAGATGGAGGATTAGCAGTGCATTGGGAAGCTGCATGTGTATACAAAGATGCATGTAGGGTGTGCACCTCACTGGACGAGGACTCCTCAGAGGTGGGCGGCTCAGTGGTATCAAACATGTCAACCTTATTTGATATAATCCCCTTATCAAGGCATATGGAACATAAATGAGAGGGCAGATATTATGCCAATATAAATAGGCATTACTCTTTGAAATACAGGGAGAACCCTCTAATGAATCAGAATCTCCATAGCTAAACTACAATATGCGGAGGACTCCGAAAAAACTAAATTTATTTTAAATTAAAAAAAAGCGGCACCTTTATACCCCCAATGGCTGGGGCACTCACCACCTCTCCTATGACCCAGACAGAACAGAGATAAAAATCCTCTCCGGTTGTAACTTGGTCAAGAGAAAGGAAATGGAAGCCTTGACCATTCCGGTCACATGGTGCGCAATGCAGGACCGTCCCTGCTTTGAGAAAAACAGAATTTATGTTTACCTGATAAATTACTTTCTCCAACGGTGTGTCCGGTCCACGGCGTCATCCTTACTTGTGGGATATTCTCTTCCCCAACAGGAAATGGCAAAGAGCCCAGCAAAGCTGGTCACATGATCCCTCCTAGGCTCCGCCTACCCCAGTCATTCGACCGACGTTAAGGAGGAATATTTGCATAGGAGAAACCATATGATACCGTGGTGACTGTAGTTAAAGAAAATAAATTATCAGACCTGATTAAAAAACCAGGGCGGGCCGTGGACCGGACACACCGTTGGAGAAAGTAATTTATCAGGTAAACATAAATTCTGTTTTCTCCAACATAGGTGTGTCCGGTCCACGGCGTCATCCTTACTTGTGGGAACCAATACCAAAGCTTTAGGACACGGATGAAGGGAGGGAGCAAATCAGGTCACCTAAATGGAAGGCACCACGGCTTGCAAAACCTTTCTCCCAAAAACAGCCTCAGAAGAAGCAAAAGTATCAAACTTGTAAAATTTGGTAAAAGTGTGCAGTGAAGACCAAGTCGCTGCCCTACATATCTGATCAACAGAAGCCTCGTTCTTGAAGGCCCATGTGGAAGCCACAGCCCTAGTGGAATGAGCTGTGATTCTTTCAGGAGGCTGCCGTCCGGCAGTCTCGTAAGCCAATCTGATGATGCTTTTAATCCAAAAAGAGAGAGAGGTAGAAGTTGCTTTTTGACCTCTCCTTTTACCAGAATAAACAACAAACAAGGAAGATGTTTGTCTAAAATCCTTTGTAGCATCTAAATAGAATTTTAGAGCGCGAACAACATCCAAATTGTGCAACAAACGTTCCTTCTTCGAAACTGGTTTCGGACACAAAGAAGGCACGACTATCTCCTGGTTAATGTTTTTGTTAGAAACAACTTTTGGAAGAAAACCAGGTTTAGTACGTAAAACCACCTTATCTGCATGGAACACCAGATAAGGAGGAGAACACTGCAGAGCAGATAATTCTGAAACTCTTCTAGCAGAAGAAATTGCAACCAAAAACAAAACTTTCCAAGATAATAACTTAATATCAACGGAATGTAAGGGTTCAAACGGAACCCCCTGAAGAACTGAAAGAACTAAGTTGAGACTCCAAGGAGGAGTCAAAGGTTTGTAAACAGGCTTGATTCTAACCAGAGCCTGAACAAAGGCTTGAACATCTGGAACAGCTGCCAGTTTTTTGTGAAGTAACACAGACAAGGCAGAAATCTGTCCCTTCAAGGAACTTGCAGATAATCCTTTCTCCAATCCTTCTTGAAGAAAGGATAGAATCTTAGGAATCTTTACCTTGTCCCAAGGGAATCCTTTAGATTCACACCAACAGATATATTTTTTCCATATTTTGTGGTAAATTTTTCTAGTTACAGGCTTTCTGGCCTGAACAAGAGTATCAATAACAGAATCTGAGAACCCTCGTTTTGATAAGATCAAGCGTTCAATCTCCAAGCAGTCAGCTGGAGTGAGACCAGATTCGGATGTTCGAACGGACCTTGAACAAGAAGGTCTCGTCTCAAAGGTAGCTTCCATGGTGGAGCCGATGACATATTCACCAGATCTGCATACCAAGTCCTGCGTGGCCACGCAGGAGCTATCAAGATCACCGACGCCCTCTCCTGATTGATCCTGGCTACCAGCCTGGGGATGAGAGGAAACGGCGGGAATACATAAGCTAGTTTGAAGGTCCAAGGTGCTACTAGTGCATCTACTAGAGTCGCCTTGGGATCCCTGGATCTGGACCCGTAGCAAGGAACCTTGAAGTTCTGCCGAGAGGCCATCAGATCCATGTCTGGAATGCCCCACAGTTGAGTAATTTGGGCAAAGATTTCCGGATGGAGTTCCCACTCCCCCGGATGTAATGTCTGACGACTCAGAAAATCCGCTTCCCAATTTTCCACTCCTGGGATGTGGATTGCAGACAGGTGGCAGGAGTGAGTCTCCGCCCATTGAATGATTTTGGTCACTTCTTCCATTGCCAGGGAACTCCTTGTTCCCCCCTGATGGTTGATGTACGCAACAGTCGTCATGTTGTCTGATTGAAACCGTATGAACTTGGCCTTTGCTAGCTGAGGCCAAGCCTTGAGAGCATTGAATATCGCTCTCAGTTCCAGAATATTTATCGGTAGAAGAGATTCTTCCCGAGACCAAAGACCCTGAGCTTTCAGGGATCCCCAGACCGCGCCCCAGCCCATCAGACTGGCGTCGGTCGTGACAATGACCCACTCTGGTCTGCGGAAGGTCATCCCTTGTGACAGGTTGTCCAGGGACAGCCACCAACGGAGTGAGTCTCTGGTCCTCTGATTTACTTGTATCTTCGGAGACAAGTCTGTATAGTCCCCATTCCACTGACTGAGCATGCACAGTTGTAATGGTCTTAGATGAATGCGCGCAAAAGGAACTATGTCCATTGCCGCTACCATCAAACCTATTACTTCCATGCACTGCGCTATGGAAGGAAGAGGAACGGAATGAAGTGTTTGACAAGAGTTTAGAAGTTTTGTTTTTCTGGCCTCTGTCAGAAAAATCCTCATTTCTAAGGAGTCTATTATTGTTCCCAAGAAGGGAACCCTTGTCGACGGAGATAGAGAACTCTTTTCCACGTTCACTTTCCATCCGTGAGATCTGAGAAAGGCCAGGACTATGTCCGTGTGAGCCTTTGCTTGAGGAAGGGACGACGCTTGAATCAGAATGTCGTCCAAGTAAGGTACTACTGCAATGCCCCTTGGTCTTAGCACCGCTAGAAGGGACCCTAGTACCTTTGTGAAAATCCTTGGAGCAGTGGCTAATCCGAAAGGAAGCGCCACGAACTGGTAATGCTTGTCCAGGAATGCGAACCTTAGGAACCGATGATGTTCCTTGTGGATAGGAATATGTAGATACGCATCCTTTAAATCCACCGTGGTCATGAATTGACCTTCCTGGATGGAAGGAAGAATTGTTCGAATGGTTTCCATTTTGAACGATGGAACCTTGAGAAACTTGTTTAAGATCTTGAGATCTAAGATTGGTCTGAACGTTCCCTCTTTTTTGGGAACTATGAACAGATTGGAGTAGAACCCCATCCCTTGTTCTCCTAATGGAACAGGATGAATCACTCCCATTTTTAACAGGTCTTCTACGCAATGTAAGAATGCCTGTCTCTTTATGTGGTCTGAAGACAATTGAGACCTGTGGAACCTCCCCCTTGGGGGAAGCCCCTTGAATTCCAGAAGATAACCTTGGGAGACTATTTCTAGTGCCCAAGGATCCAGAACATCTCTTGCCCAAGCCTGAGCGAAGAGAGAGAGTCTGCCCCCCACCAGATCCGGTCCCGGATCGGGGGCCAACATTTCATGCTGTCTTGGTAGCAGTGGCAGGTTTCTTGGCCTGCTTTCCCTTGTTCCAGCCTTGCATTGGTCTCCAGGCTGGCTTGGCTTGAGAAGTATTACCCTCTCGCTTAGAGGACGTAGCACTTGGGGCTGGTCCGTTTCTACGAAAGGGACGAAAATTAGGTTTATTTTTGGCCTTGAAAGACCTATCCTGAGGAAGGGCGTGGCCCTTACCCCCAGTGATATCAGAGATAATCTCTTTCAAGTCAGGGCCAAACAGCGTTTTCCCCTTGAAAGGAATGTTAAGGAGTTTGTTCTTGGAAGACGCATCCGCTGACCAAGATTTCAACCAAAGCGCTCTACGCGCCACAATAGCAAACCCAGAATTCTTCGCCGCTAACCTAGCCAATTGCAAAGTGGCGTCTAGGGTGAAAGAATTAGCCAATTTGAGAGCACGGATTCTGTCCATAATCTCCTCATAAGGAGGAGAATCACTATCGATCGCCTTTACTAGCTCATCGAACCAGAAACACGCGGCTGTAGTGACAGGGACAATGCATGAAATTGGTTGTAGAAGGTAATGCTGAACAAACATCTTTTTAAGCAAACCTTCTAATTTTTTATCCATAGGATCTTTGAAAGCACAACTATCTTCTATGGGTATAGTGGTGCGTTTGTTTATAGTAGAAACCGCTCCCTCGACCTTGGGGACAGTCTGCCATAAGTCCTTTCTAGGGTCGACCATAGGAAACAATTTTTTAAATATGGGGGGAGGGACGAAAGGTATACCGGGCCTTTCCCATTCTTTATTTACAATGTCCGCCACCCGCTTGGGTATAGGAAAAGCTTCTGGGAGCCCCGGGACCTCTAGGAACTTGTCCATTTTACATAGTTTCTCTGGGATGATCAAATTCTCACAATCATCCAGAGTGGATAATACCTCCTTAAGCAGAGCGCGGAGATGTTCCAACTTAAATTTAAATGTAATCACATCGGGTTCAGCTTGTTGAGAAATTTTCCCTGAATCTGAAATTTCTCCCTCAGACAAAACCTCCCTGGCCCCCTCAGACTGGTGTAGGGGCATTTCAGAACCATTATCATCAGCGTCCTCATGCTCTTCAGTATCTAAAACAGAGCAGTCGCGCTTACGCTGATAAGTGGGCATTTTGGCTAAAATGTTTTTGATAGAATTATCCATTACAGCCGTTAATTGTTGCATAGTAAGGAGTATTGGCGCGCTAGATGTACTAGGGGCCTCCTGAGTGGGCAAGACTCGTGTAGACGAAGGAGGGAATGATGCAGTACCATGCTTACTCCCCTCACTTGAGGAATCATCTTGGGCATCATTTTCAGTGTCACATAAATCACATTTATTTAAATGAGAAGGAACCTTGGCTTCCCCACATTCAGAACACAGTCTATCTGGTAGTTCAGACATGTTAAACAGGCATAAACTTGATAACAAAGTACAAAAAACGTTTTAAAATAAAACCGTTACTGTCACTTTAAATTTTAAACTGAACACACTTTATTACTGCAATTGCGAAAAAGTATGAAGGAATTGTTCAAAATTCACCAAAATTTCACCACAGTGTCTTAAAGCCTTAAAAGTATTGCACACCAAATTTGGAAGCTTTAACCCTTAAAATAACGGAACCGGAGCCGTTTTTAACTTTAACCCCTTTACAGTCCCTGGTATCTGCTTTGCTGAGACCCAACCAAGCCCAAAGGGGAATACGATACCAAATGACGCCTTCAGAAAGTCTTTTCTATGTATCAGAGCTCCTCACACATGCGACTGCATGTCATGCTGCTCAAAAACAAGTGCGCAATACCGGCGCGAAAATGAGGCTCTGCCTAAGATTAGGGAAAGCCCCTAGAGAATAAGGTGTCTAAAACAGTGCCTGCCGATATTATTTAACAAAAATACCCAGATTAAATGATTCCTCAAGGCTAAATATGTGTAATATATGAATCGATTTAGCCCAGAAAATGTCTACAGTCTTAATAAGCCCATGTGAAGCCCTTATTTACTGTCTGAATAAAAATGGCTTACCGGATCCCATAGGGAAAATGACAGCTTCCAGCATTACATCGTCTTGTTAGAATGTGTCATACCTCAAGCAGCAAAAGACTGCTCACTGTTCCCCCAACTGAAGTTAATTCCTCTCAACAGTCCTGTGTGGAACAGCCGTGGATTTTAGTAACGGTTGCTAAAATCATTTTCCTCATACAAACAGAAATCTTCATCTCTTTTCTGTTTCAGAGTAAATAGTACATACCAGCACTATTTTAAAATAACAAACTCTTGATTGAATAATAAAAACTACAGTTAAACACTAAAAAACTCTAAGCCATCTCCGTGGAGATGTTGCCTGTACAACGGCAAAGAGAATGACTGGGGTAGGCGGAGCCTAGGAGGGATCATGTGACCAGCTTTGCTGGGCTCTTTGCCATTTCCTGTTGGGGAAGAGAATATCCCACAAGTAAGGATGACGCCGTGGACCGGACACACCTATGTTGGAGAAAAGCATGCCAAGCTTTTAAGCTGCACAACATTCAAAGTGAAACCTGTATTTTCCATCTCAGCCTATGAGCCCATAAACATTGTAAACATAAAGCAGCATAAAATCAAATAAAGCATATATGATTAAACCCAACTGTTCATAATCCCCCTCAGGAGATATTAATCCTTGATTCCATATAGATAAAAGGAGCCACACTGTGACCCTGTCTTCTAGCGTTTGCAATTTGTGTAAAAAATGAAACGATCTTACCGGAATCTATGCCGTGGAACAGTAATATGGTCCTTCAAGTTTGACAGATTGTAGCAGTGCTTCTGACATGGACTTGAGTGAAGAAAGCAGGCAGCGAAACTCGTCAACGCTGATTGCTTAAGGAGCTGTAAATATGAGTCTGGATGGTTTCGCAGAAAGAAAGACTCTCCCGGCATCTCCAGACTCTAACTTTCGTCAATGCTCTCACTGAGAGGCTGACAAGACTACTTAAAACTCCAGTCCCATCTTGAAGGGCAGATAGCCTTCCTAAGGAACTACTCCGAAATCTTCTGACTCTTCTCTGCCAACCTCCTGTGACGAAAGGCAAAAAATGACTGGGGGATGAGGGAAGTGGGGGAGGTATTTAAGCCTTTGGCTGGGGTGTCTTTGCCTCCTCCTGGTGGCCAGGTTTTGTATTCCCACAAGTAATGAATGCAGCTGTGGACTCTCCCTGTATTAAGAAGGAAAAAGGGTATTGCAGGATGCCTCAATATCAAGGCATCACTGCAATACCCTGAAAGCGATCACGATCGCATCCAGCGCTTGAAATCCCTGAGGATGTGCCAGGCACATCCTTGGTCATTAAGGACCGTTTTTTGTAGGATGTGCCTGGATAACGTCCTCGGTCGTTAAGGATTAATGGTGCTACAGTTTGAGGATGGGGCTGCTGCAATATAGCATATAACCACTTGATAAATGAGCATAAAACTAAAATAAATAACAAGTTTACTTAAAAATAAAAAAATAAATAAATCAAACTATGTACTGTACATTTACCCCATCCCGCTGTTAGGACGGCATGGAACGTCCTAGCCACTTGGCTGTACTGAAGCCAACAGTGTTTCTAGAATGGGATTGCAGCCTGTAGAGCGTGCCTAGCGTCATAGGGATGCCCCCCTGACCCAATCCCATCATTTAAATCTTGCGTGATTTCCAATTTGTTTACATCGGAATGTTGTAAAGTGTTAAAGGACCACTAGATTCAGTAGAACTGAATAATTGATTAATAGAGCAGTAGAATATTTTCTGGTAATTTCAAAATTCACCAAAATGTTCTCTCCTTCTGTATAAGTGACAGCCATCAGCCAATCACAAACTGTGTACTTTTGCTTAGTAGGAGCTAGAGTCTAAGATAGTGTGTATATAAAACTAACGTGTACGTTTTGATAAAGTAAGTATGTTGAGAAGTGTGTATTTTTTTTAATGCATACTCCAATTACTGATTTTTTAGGAATTTAACTTTAAAAATTGTAGATGTCTCACTGTCCAAAAGAAGGCTGGATTAAATATTTTAAACATTAGAAAAGAAACCAAATCCTGACGATGCTTGATCGTAGTTATATCTGAACTTATCTGGCCACAACAAAGGAATAGGATAAACACAGGCTTTTCAAAAGGTATGTCCCTGTATTGTAAAGTAATACAAATTTTGCAAACAAAAACAGAATTTATGCTTACCTGATAAATTACTTTCTCCAACGGTGTGTCCGGTCCACGGCGTCATCCTTACTTGTGGGAATATCTCTTCCCCAACAGGAAATGGCAAAGAGTCCCAGCAAAGCTGGCCATATAGTCCCTCCTAGGCTCCGCCCACCCCAGTCATTCGACCGACGGACAGGAGGAAAATATATAGGAGAAACCATATGGTACCGTGGTGACTGTAGTTAGAGAAAATAATTCATCAGACCTGATTAAAAAACCAGGGCGGGCCGTGGACCGGACACACCGTTGGAGAAAGTAATTTATCAGGTAAGCATAAATTCTGTTTTCTCCAACATTGGTGTGTCCGGTCCACGGCGTCATCCTTACTTGTGGGACCCAATACCAAAGCTTTAGGACACGGATGAAGGGAGGGAGCAAATCAGGTTACCTAAACGGAAGGCACCACGGCTTGCAAAACCTTTCTCCCAAAAATAGCCTCCGAAGAAGCAAAAGTATCAAATTTGTAAAAATTTGGCAAAGGTGTGCAGTGAAGACCAAGTCGCTGCCTTACATATCTGGTCAACAGAAGCCTCGTTCTTGAAGGCCCATGTGGAAGCCACAGCCCTAGTGGAGTGAGCTGTGATTCTTTCAGGAGGCTGCCGTCCGGCAGTCTCGTAAGCCAATCGGATGATGCTTTAAAGCCAAAAGGAAAGAGGTAGAAGTCGCTTTTTGACCTCTCCTTTTACCAGAATAGACAACAAACAAAGAAGATGTTTGTCTGAAATCTTTTGTAGCCTCTAAATAGAATTTTAGAGCACGGACTACGTCCAAATTGTGTAACAAGCGTTCCTTCTTTGAAACTGTATTCGGACATAAAGAAGGTACAACTATCTCCTGGTTAATATTCTTGTTAGAAACAACCTTTGGAAGAAAACCAGGCTTAGTACGAAAAACCACCTTATCTGCATGGAACACCACATAAGGCGGAGAACACTGTAAAGCAGATAACTCTGAAACTCTTCTAGCAGAAGAAATAGCAACCAAAAACAAAACTTTCCAAGATAGCAACTTAATATCTATGGAATGTAAAGGTTCAAACGGAACCCCTTGAAGAACTGAAAGAACTAGATTTAGACTCCAGGGAGGAGTCAAAGGTCTGTAAACAGGCTTGATTCTAACCAGAGCCTGAACAAATGCTTGAACATCTGGCACAGCTGCCAATCTTTTGTGTAGTAAGACAGATAAAGCAGAGATCTGTCCCTTTAGAGAACTTGCAGATAATCCTTTCTCCAAACCTTCTTGTAGAAAGGAGAGAATCTTAGGAATTTTTATCTTATTCCATGGGAATCCTTTGGATTCACACCAACAGATATATCTTTTCCATATTTTATGGTAAATCTTTCTAGTTACCGGTTTTCTGGCCTGAACCAGAGTATCTATCACAGAATCTGAAAACCCCCGCTTTGATAGAATCAAGCGTTCAATCTCCAAGCCGTCAGCTGGAGGGAGACCAGATTTGGATGTTCGAATGGACCCTGAACAAGAAGGTCCTGTCTCAAAGGTAGCTTCCATGGTGGAACCGATGACATATTCACCAGGTCTGCATACCAAGTCCTGCGTGGCCACGCAGGAGCTATCAAGATCACCGAGGCCCTCTCCTGTTTGATCCTGGCTACCAGCCTGGGAATGAGAGGAAACGGTGGAAATACATAAACTAGGTTGAAGGTCCAAGGTGCTACTAGTGCATCTACTAGAGTCGCCTTGGGATCCCTGGATCTGGACCCGTAGCAAGGAACCTTGAAGTTCTGACGAGACGCCATCAGATCCATGTCTGGAATGCCCCACAATTGAGTTAGTTGGGCAAAAATATCCGGGTGGAGTTCCCACTCCCCCGGATGGAATGTCTGACAACTCAGATAATCCGCTTCCCAGTTTTCCACACCTGGTATGTGGATCGCAGATAGGTGGCAGGAGTGATCCTCCGCCCATTGTATTATTTTGGACACTTCCTTCATCGCCAGGGAACTCCTTGTTCCCCCCTGATGATTGATATACGCAACGGTCGTCATGTTGTCTGATTGGAATCTTATGAATCTGGCCTTTGCTAGCTGAGGCCAAGCCCTGAGAGCATTGAAGATCGCTCTTAGTTCCAGAATGTTTATCGGGAGAAGAGACTCTTCCCGAGACCAAAGTCCCTGAGCTTTCAGGGATTCCCAGACCGCGCCCCAGCCCAGTAGACTGGTGTCGGTCGTGACAATGACCCACTCTGGTCTGCGGAAGCTCATTCCCTGGGATAGATGGTCCAGGGTCAGCCACCAACAGAGTGAATCTCTGGTCTTCTGATCTACTTGAATCATTGGAGACAAGTCTGTATAGTCCCCATTCCACTGTTTGAGCATGCACAGTTGTAATGGTCTTAGATGAATTCGTGCAAAAGGAACTATGTCCATTGCTGCAACCATCAACCCTACTACTTCCATGCACTGCGCTATGGAAGGACGTGGAACAGAATGAAGAACTTGACAAGTGCTTAGAAGTTTTGACTTTCTGACCTCTGTCAGAAAAATCCTCATTTCTAAGGAATCTATTATTGTTCCCAAGAAGGGAACTCTTGTTGACGGAGACAGAGAACTTTTTTCTATGTTCACCTTCCATCCGTGTGATCTGAGAAAGGCCAGAACGATGTCTGTATGAGCCTTTGCTTTTGACAGGGACGACGCTTGTATTAGAATGTCGTCCAAGTATGGTACTACTGCAATGCCCCTCGGTCTTAGAACCGCTAGAAGGGACCCTAGTACCTTTGTGAAAATCCTTGGAGCAGTGGCTAACCCGAATGGGAGGGCCACAAACTGGTAATGTTTGTCCAGAAAGGCGAACCTTAGGAACTGATGATGTTCTTTGTGGATAGGAATATGTAGGTACGCATCCTTTAGATCCACGGTAGTCATAAATTGACCTTCCTGGATAGTGGGTAGAATCGTTCGAATGGTTTCCATCTTGAACGATGGTACCCTGAAAAATTTGTTTAGGATCTTCAAATCCAAAATTGGTCTGAAGGTTCCCTCTTTTTTGGGAACTACAAACAGATTTGAATAAAATCCCATTCCTTGTTCCTTTATTGGAACTGGGTGTATCACTCCCATCTTTAACAGGTCTTCTACACAATGTAAGAATGCCTGTCTCTTTATTTGGTTTAAGGATAAGTGAGACATGTGGAACCTTCCCCTTGGGGGTAGTTCCCTGAATTCCAGAAGATAACCCTGAGAAACTATTTCTAGTGCCCAGGGATCCTGAACATCTCTTGCCCAAGCCTGAGCAAAGAGAGAGAGTCTGCCCCCTACTAGATCCGGTCCCGGATCGGGGGCTACTCCTTCATGCTGTTTTGTTAGCAGCAGCAGGCTTCTTGGCCTGCTTACCCTTGTTCCAGCCTTGCATAGGTTTCCAGGCTGGTTTGGGCTGTGAGGCATTACCTTCTTGCTTAGAGGATGCAGAATTGGAGGCCGGTCCGTTCCTGAAATTTGCGAAAGGAACGAAAATTAGACTTATTCTTGGCCTTGAAAGGCCTATCTTGTGGAAGGGCGTGGCCCTTTCCCCCAGTGATGTCTGAGATAATCTCTTTCAATTCTGGTCCAAAGAGAGTTTTACCTTTGAAAGGGATGTTAAGCAATTTTGTCTTGGAAGATACATCCGCTGACCAAGACTTTAGCCAAAGCGCTCTACGCGCCACAATCGCAAACCCTGAATTTTTCGCCGCTAATTTAGCTAATTGCAAAGCGGCATCTAAAATAAAAGAGTTCGCCAACTTAAGTGCGAATAACATAACCTCCTCATATGGAGTCTCTCTACCGTGCGACTTTTCTAGTTCCTCGAACCAGAACCACACTGCAGTAGTGACAGGAACAATGCACGAAATGGGTTGTAGAAGGTAACCTTGCTGTACAAAAATCTTTTTAAGCAAACCTTCCAATTTTTTATCCATAGGATCTTTGAAAGCACAACTATCCTCGATAGGAATAGTAGTGCGCTTGTTTAAAGTAGAAACTGCCCCCTCGACCTTAGGGACTGTCTGCCATAAGTCCTTTCTGGGGTCGACCATAGGAAATAATTTCTTAAATATAGGGGGGGGAACAAAAGGTATGCCGGGCTTCTCCCACTCTTTATTCACTATGTCCGCCACCCGCTTGGGTATAGGAAAAGCGTCGGGGTGCACCGGAACCTCTAGAAACTTGTCCATTTTGCATAATTTCTCTGGAATAACCAAGTTGTCACAATCATCCAGAGTAGATAACACCTCCTTAAGCAGTGCGCGGAGATGTTCTAATTTAAATTTAAATGTCACAACATCAGGTTCAGCTTGTTGAGAAATTTTTCCTGAATCTGAAATTTCCCCATCTGACAAAACCTCCCTCATGGCCGCTTCAGATTGGTGTGAGGGTATGACAGAACAATTATCATCAGCGCCCTCCTGCTCTTCAGTGTTTAAAACAGAGCAATCGCGCTTTCTCTGATATGCAGGCATTTTGGATAAAATATTTGCTATGGAGTTATCCATTACAGCCGTCAATTGTTGCATGGTAATAAGCATTGGCGCGCTAGATGTACTAGTGGCCTCCTGCGTGGGCAAAACTGGTGTAGACACAGTAGGAGATGATGTAGTATCATGTCTACTTCCCTCATCTGAGGAATCATCTTGGGCAATTTCATTATCTGTGGCAGTACTGTCCTTACTTTGTTTGGACGCTATGGCACAATTATCACACAAATTTAAATGAGGAGACACATTGGCTTTCATACATATAGAAGATAGCTTATCCGAAGGCACAGACATGTTAAACAGGCTTAAACTTGTTAATAAAGCACAAAAACCGTTTTAAAACAAAACCGTTACTGTCTCTTTAAATTTTAAACAGAAACACTTTATTACTGAATATGAGAAAAACTATGAAGGAATTGTTCAAAAATTACCAAAATTTCACCACAGTGTCTTAAAGCATTAAGAGTATTGCACACCAAATTTCAGAGCTTTAACCCTTAAAATAACGGAACCGGAGCCGTTTACAAATTTAACCCCTATACAGTCCCAGCTACAGCTTTTGCTGTGACCTAACCAAGCCCAGAGGGGAATACGATACCAAATGACGCCTTCTAGAAACTTTTCCAGCTATTTTCAGGTCCTCACACATGCATCTGCATGTCTTGCTCTCAAAAACAACTGCGCAGTAATGGCGCGAAAATGAGGCTCAGCCTACAACTGGGAAGTCCCTCCCTGACTGGAAAAGGTGTCTAACATAGTGCCTGCCATTAAAAAACGTTCCCCAAGCTTATAAATGTGAAATATCAGCATAAACATGTATAAAATGTCCAAATAAAGCAACCGATTTAGCCCATAAAAGTGTCTACCAGTTTTATAGCCCATATTAAGCCCTTTATTCTGTTTGAGACTAAGAAAATGGCTTACCGGTCCCCATGAGGGGAAATGACAGCCTTCCAGCATTACACAGTCTTGTTAGAAATATGTCTAGTCATACCTTAAGCAGAAAAGTCTGCTAACTGTTTCCCCCAACTGAAGTTACTTCATCTCAACAGTCCTATGTGGAAACAGCAATCGATTTTAGTTACTGTCTGCTAAAATCATCTTCCTCTCACAAACAGAAATCTTCATCTTTTTCTGTTTCAGAGTAAATAGTACATACCAGCACTATTTTAAAATAACAAACACTTGATAGAAGAATAAAAAACTACATTTAAACACCAAAAACTCTTAACCATCTCCGTGGAGATGTTGCCTGTGCAACGGCAAAGAGAATGACTGGGGTGGGCGGAGCCTAGGAGGGACTATATGGCCAGCTTTGCTGGGACTCTTTGCCATTTCCTGTTGGGGAAGAGATATTCCCACAAGTAAGGATGACGCCGTGGACCGGACACACCAATGTTGGAGAAATTATAGTTTTAAATGTTTTAACTCTGTAAGCAGATTTGAAATACAGCGTCTAACTGCCGATTTAATATACATATATAAAATAGTGTAATGTCCCTTTAAGCATACACTTCACATGCATATGACACAGAGGAGCCTAGGATATAATGCAAGATATGTTCTGTAAACAAGTCATGAGATATGACCATAAACAAAATAGTGATATGAGGAGCCTGATTGGAGTGCTTGTAAAACACCTTTCAGTTTTGGGCCTGTGCATCACAGATGAGGAAACTCCAGTTTTTAACTGCATAGACTCCTTGGACATCCTGAGACGCAGATGCCTGCTCTGTGTTCTGAGTATCAGCAAGATTCCTAGTCACCCACTTTTTTGGCAGGTGTCCTGGGAAAGCACAAAGCTCTGATTGTGGGTCAGAGGGAGAACATTCCTCTGCTGTGCCACTCCCCCCCCCTCTTTAAAAACACTTCAGCATGCCAGTAACGGCCATTCCCAAAATATACAAAATGCTCTTCATTCCCATCAGATATGTGGACCTCTTTCTTGTCCTCCACACACAAATAAATACTCGAGCTATCTAGAGAACGTAACTCTTTCACTGTCACAAGGAAAGAGCAATTATCAGCTTTTGTTATTACTTCCTAAACCAGCACATTGCAGAGAGAGAGAGAGAGATTCTTGGGGTAATTACTACAACAAATAAGTGGTGCATTTTTTACATTTTAAAGAAAAACAATACTCAAAATGTCTGCAACCATAATAAAGAAATCAGTTATGCAAAGGCCTATTCATTATTTAATTTGCCTGTAATAGTCAAGGACTGGAGTTCTGTTCCTTTGTTTTGTTTCCTTTTATTCTCCAGTTTATGTGCCAGTTTCTAGAATACAAGAGATATATAGATAGATAGATAGATATATATACACACACACACACACACACACACACACATACATACATACATATATACACACACACACACACACACACATATATATATACATACACACATATACATAGATATCTATACTATAATCGTGTTTGTAACACGTCCGTCAGTTGCGCACGCATCCTCAAAGGAATGTTGGGTGCGCGAGGCAGCCAAAAGAATGAATCCACCCTGCCATTTTCGGAATCCACCTGGATGCAGCGTAGGTAAACCGAAGCCTTAAAAAAAAAAAAAAAAAAAAAATCCCACACGAAGTATTAACAAACATCTAAACCGTCAACCCCCACATCACAAAATAATAAAGTTATTAACCCCTAATCCGCAAATAACATCATTAAAAATATTAACCCCTAAACCGCCAACCCCCCCACATCGCAATAAACCTATATAACCTATTACCCCTAAGACGCCAACCCCCATCGCAATAAACCTAATTAACCCCTAAACTGCCAAACCCCCACATCACAATAACCCCTAAACCATCAAACCCCAAGAATGCAAATAACTAATTTAATTACTAAGTCCCCTAACCTTACACCCCCTAAATTAACCCCAATTACTACAAAATTACAAAAAATACAAAAAGTCTAACATTACAGAAAAAATAAACAAAATTATCAAAAATACAAAAATTATTCCTAATCCCTATGAAAATTAAAAAAGTCCCCCAAAATAAAAACACCCCCTAATCTAAACTACCAATAGCCCTTAAAATGGCCTTTTGTAGGGCATTGCCCTAAGTTAAACAGCGCTTTTACCTCAAAAAAATACTAAATCCCCCCTAACAGTAAAAAACCCCCACCCACCTAACCCCCATAAAAAAAAAAAAAAAAAAAAAACTACCCATAGCTCTTGTACTGGGCAATCAGCTCTTTTTCAACCCAAAAAACATAATCTAAAAAATAATAAAATAAAAAAATATCCCAAAAATTTAAATAAAAACATAAAATTATGCTTATCTGATAATTTCATTTCCATCTGGGTGAGGAGTCCATTACTTGTGTGAATTCAGAACCTGGCCACCAGGAGGAGGCAAAGATACCCCAGCCAAAGGCTTAAATACTTTCCCTACTCCCCTCATCCCCCAGTCATTCTGCCAAGGGAACAAGGAACAGTAGGAGGAATATAAGGGTATAAATGTTGCCAGAAGAATATTAATAAATTTAGGTCCGCACACCGGAGAAACGGGCGGGTGCAGTGGACTCTCCTCCCACAGACGGAAATGAAATTATTAGGTAAGCATAATTTATGTTTTCCATCTTAATGAGAGGCGATGTACACTGCTTCATTAATTCCTTGTGGGAACAAAATACCCAAGCTCTAGAGGACACTGAATTAAGAAAGAAAAAAAACGGGAGGGTAAAAGGAGGGCACCACAGCCTGCAGAACCTTTCTCACAAAAGCCGCTTCCGCCGAAGCAAAAACGTCAAACTTATAAAATTTTGCAAAAGTATGTAAGGAAGACCAAGTGGCCGCCTTAGACATCTGCTCCATAGAAGCCTCATTCTTAAAGGCCCAAGAAGAGGCCACAGCTCTAGTCGAGTGAGCCGTAATCCTCCGAGTAGGCTTGTCTCCTATGCCAGATGGATAATACTCCTCAACCAAAAAGATAGAGAAGTGGCAGAGGCTCTAGTACATGACAGAGCCTATTGCAGGCTTGAAACGTTGTATATGTTGCTGGGACCCTACATGTAAAAGAATAAAGGTATTTTATTGATTGTGGAGGCTGGAGTCTTTGAATTTTTGGATATTGAGACTTGGCAAGTCTGTCACTCCGTGCCCCACTGAAAAAAGATAAAGGTGTGCTGTTTCCACAAACTTTTGGATATCAGAGGCTCTTTATCCCCTGCGCTTCCCTGAATACAAAACAAATAAGGATGAAGTCTGTCTGAACTCCTTCGTGGCCTGAAGATAAAACTTCAACGCCCGAACCACGTCCAGATTATGAAGTAACCTTTCATTCGATGAAGAAGGGTTAGGACACAAAGGAGGAACTACTATTTCCTGATTGATGTTACGACTCAACACCACCTTGGGAAGGAATCCCAATCCAGTGCGAAGAGCAGTCTTATCGGCATGAAAAACCAAGTAGGGAGGCTCACATTGCAAGGCCGCCAACTCAGACTCTCCGTGCGCCGATGCAATAGCCAGTAATAATAGGACTTTCCATGAAAGAACCTTAATGTCAAGTGCATGCATAGGCTCAAACGGAGCCCTCTGCAAGACCTTAGGAACCAAGTTTAAGCTCCAAGGAGGAGCCGGATTCCTGAAAATAGGCCTGATCCTAACCAGAGCCTGAACAAGGGACTGAATGTCAGGAAGCTCTGCAAGCTTCTTAGGCAACAGTACAGATAAAGCTGAGATCTGTCCCCTGAGGCAACTGGTGGCAAGATCCTTATCCAGACCATCCATCCTGGAGAAAGGCCAAAATCCTGGATACCCTGACCTTATGCCAGGGATATCCTCATTCCTCACACCAGGACAAGTAGGTCCTCCACACTTTGTGGTAGATATGTCGAGTGACCAGTTTCCTGGCCTGAACAAGAGTGTCAATCACTTTTTCTGAAAATCCTCTTTTGGCTAAGACTAGTCGTTCAGTCTCCACGCAGTCAGCCTCAGAGAATCTAGATTTTGATGTAGATAAGGACCTTGAACCAGCAGATCCCTGCGACAAGTTAACTTCCACGGAGGAGATGACGACATCGCCACCAGATCCGCAAACCACATCCTCCGTTGCCACGACCGAGCAATCAGAATAGCCGAGGCTTGCTCCTGCTTGAAGCCAGCCACTACCCGAGGTAGAAGAGGTAACGGTGGAAATATGTAAATTAGGTTGAAGTCCCAGGGTACCGCCAAGGCATCTATCAGTTCCGCCTGGGGATCCCTGGATCACGACCCGTATCTGGGTAGCTTGCAATTGAGTCTGGACGCCATGAGATCTATCTCCGGCGTCACCCATCTGCTGCAGATTTCTGCAAACATCTCGAGATGGAGGGACCATTCCCCTGGATGAAACGTCTTACTAATCAGAAAATTTGCTTCCCAGTTGTCCACACCCGGAATGTGAATCGCTGAGAGCTAACAATTGTGAGTATCCGCCCACTCCAGAATCCGAGATACTTCCCTCATGGCTAGGGAGCTTCTCGTCTAGTTTATGTAACCCACCGAGGTAATGTTGTCCGACTGGAATCTGATGAATCGGGATGACCCCAGAAGGGGACAAGCCCTCAGAGCGTTGAATATTGCTCTAAGTTCCAAAATATTTATCGGTAGACACTATTCTTCTCGAGTCCATCTGCCCTTCTGGCACCCCAAACAGCTCCCCATCCTTACAGACTTGCATCCATGGTAACAATCTCCCAGGATGGTCTCAAAAAGGATGTCCCCTGAGACAACTGCCAACCTGGCAAATGGATAGAAATCTATGCTGGATACCATGAGCCCAATCACCTCCATACACCTGATCACAGATGTCCCGGATGATGTCTGAAGAACTAGACAGGTGGACGCAAGCATGCAGCGTCTCTGATCTGTCAAAAATATCTTCATGGCTGAAGAATCTATTATCGAAACCAGGAATTCCCTCCTGTTGCTGGGGACCAATGAACTCTTTCCTTCGTTTATCTTCCACCCGTGGGACCAAAGGAGAAGAGCTCTCGAGTGATCCTCCGCAAGACTGTAGGACGGCGCCTGGACCAGGATATCGTCCAGATAAGGTGCCACTGCAATTCCTCTGGCTCTCGCTACTGCGAGAAGAGCTCCCAGAACCTTTGTGAAGACTCTTGGGGCAGTCGCCAGACCAAACGGAAGGGCCACAAACTGGAAGTACTGGTCTAGAAAGGCAAATCTTAGAAACCTGAAGTGATCCTTCTGGATTGGAACGTGAAGGTAAGCGTCCTTCAGGGCTCTAGTCATGAATTGCCCCTCTTGAACCAGGGGCAAAATTGACCCGATTGTCTCCATCTTGAACGACGGAACTGACGAAAATTTGTTTAGGGCCTTTAGGTCCAGAATTGGACGAAACGTGCGCACCTCCTTTGGGACCACGAAAAGGTTTGAATAATACCCCTCTGCCGGAGGAACTGGGACAATTACTCCGAGAGATGAGAGATCCCTCACTCACCCCAGGAAGGCGTCTATCTTTTCTGGTCTTGAAGATATGTTTGACAGGAGAAATCTGCCTCTGGGCGGACAAGACTTGAAACCTATCCTGTAACCCTGGGATACGACCTCCAAAACCCAAGTGTCTATAACGTCTTCTCCAGGCCTCTGCAAAAAGATAGTCTGCCCCCTACATTATCCGAAGATGGACCGGGGGCCGCCCCTTCATGCAGACTTTGATTCGGTGGGCTTCTTATTGTGCTTCAATCCAAGATCCCTTGGAATGCTCCGACTTTGCGGCAGGCTGCTGGCGCTCAGACTTGTCCACACAAAAGGGACGAAAAGTAGCCTTCTTATCCTGCTAAAACAGAAAAACCTGACATCTTAGTATTCAGGCAAATAAGGCTATGATTCGTTCTAGAATTTCATTGAGAGGAGTCTCCACCTCAACCATAGCTGATAGAATGTCACACCAGTTGGTAGCCGCACCAGCCACCGGTTGAAAAACGAACCCAGTAAGCTGGAACATCTTCCGCAGCATGGATTACATTTTTCTATCCATGTTTTCCTTGAAAGAGGAGCTATCCTCTAGAGGAATAGTCGTTCTCTTAACAAGCGTGGAGATAGCACCATCCACCTTATGGACAGTTCCCCACAGTTCAAGCTGCGAGTCCGGAACGGGGAAAAGCTTTTTAAAAAAATAGGAGGGGGAGGGGGAGGGGGAGAAAGGGCATACCAAGTTTCTCCCATTCATTCTTAATAATGTTAGCCATTTGGAACCGGGAAGGCCTGGGGCACTACCCTGCCCTCATAAACCCTATCCAGTTTAGGGATCGAAGGTTCCTCCGGTAGTTTCGGTTCTGGAACACCCAACGTAGCAAGCACCTCTTTCAGCAGAAAGCGCAAATGCTCCATCTTAAATTTAAAATCTGGCTCCTCCGCAGGCGAAGGACTAGACGTAGCCGATCCCGACCCAGAAGTGACATCCTCCGATAAGTTGGAGTTGTCGTCCTCTGCGGATAATCTGTCCGAGACATCCAGCGGAGTCGAAAACCCCTGAGCCGGATAGCAGTGTTGTACCTTCCGTTTGCGCTTAGTAGGGTGAGGCATCACATTAATGGCCGCAGAAATCGCCGTCTATAATTGATTGGCGAAGTCTGGAGGCCAAAGGACCCCTCTCGCAGGAGGATTAGAAAGGCCCTGGGGAACTGCTTTTGTAATCGAAGATGCAGGGAATGCACCTCGTAGGGCGGGGAGCCCTCTGAGGTGGACGGCTCAGTCGTACTAAATACCTTATTCTTTTTGGAAATAGCAATATTTTCAAAGCATGTGGAACAGAGAGTTGCGTCAGCGGTTCGACTGGAACCTCCTCACAATATACAGTTAATGGGTTTCGATAGAGGAAATATCCTCTAACATTTCAGAGTCCTCCATAGCTTGCGCCTTTATTACAAACTTGATAAAAAAAAATGGCACCTTTATATCACAATGGCCGGGGCACTCACCACCTCCTTTGACCCGGAATACAAGAAACAGCTTTAGTCTCCTTCGAATGCAGGTCGAGAAAGAGGAAGTTGCAGAGGCCACACCCGGTCACATGGAGTACCATGCAGGACCGCCCCTACGCTCGAGAGGACGCGCCAAAAAAGCCTGCCTCAATCTCTCACTAATGAACTGTGTTCCACACTGACTGAGCCTCATCTCACACAAACGCAGTAGAAAAACACAATAAACAATATTATCCATAATAAGATAAGGAGCAACACTGTGACCCTGTCTTCTTGCATGATATATATATATATATATATATATATATATATATATATATATATATATATATATACACACACATATAAACGATCTTACCAGAATCAACGCCGTGGAACAGGAACAAGGTCTTCCAGACCTTGTCATCATCTTCTATCTTCATCTGCAGTGAAGGCGGTGCCGATTGGAGGTGCAGAGCTGTGTTCCCGATGCCTGGATTCTCAACAGCGGCGATCCTCAACATCGCTGTGGAGGCTCCTCTTCATGCAATCGTCCGTGGCACACTGAAGATTGAATGCAAGGTACCCAATATTTATTGGCTGAAATTTTGAAATCCGCCAATAGGATTAGAGCTACTGAAATCTTATTGGTTGATTTGAACAGCCAATAGGATTTCAATAGCTCTAATCCTATTGGCGGATTTCAAAATTTCAGCCAATAGGAATGCAAGGTACCCAAAATTGATTGCGCGACATTCAATCTTAAGTCTACGACAGACATCGGTTAAAGAGGAGCCTCCATGCCGCCGAGGAACGCCACCTTCAGGACTGCCGCAGAGGATCCAGGAACACAGCTCCGCGCCGCCCTCACTCCAGATGAATATAGAAGTAGATGATGGCTCCGTCTGGAAGAAGACCTTCGCTGACGGACTTTAGGAACAGTACCTATTTGAGGCTTAGGCTTTTTTATTTTAATTTTTCGGGTGTTTTTTTTTTTAGATTGGGTTTTTTGGGGCTTGAAAAAGAGCTGAATGCCCTTTTAAGGGCAATGCCCATACAAATGCCTCTTAAGGGGCAATGGGTAGTTTAGTTTTTTTTTACTGTTAGGGGGGACTTAGTATTTTTTTGAGGTAAAAGAGCCGTTTACACTTAGGGCAATGCCCTACAAAAGGCCCCTTTAATGGATATTTGTAGTTTAGCATTAGATTAGGGGGTGTTTTTATTTTGGGGGTGATTTTTTATTTTTATAAGGGTATTAGTTTAGGGCGGGTTTAATTTTTTTTATTTAGCTTTGTTTATTTTTTTTCTGTAATTTTACTTTTTTTTATAACTTGCTTGGGGGTTTGAAAAAACCAAAGTTTGTAAAAACCAAAAGTATGACTGCTAAAAAAAGACCTGGTGTAAAAAATGTAAAGAAAAGTATTTAAAAGGGACACTAAAGTTAAAATTATTCTTTCATGGTAAAGATTTAAAACTTTTAAGGCATGCAGGTTCAGTGGGAATCCAGACAGTACTTGTATTACGGCCACTTGCCTATACTTGGTATCCAATATGTGAGTCACCTATGAGTACTGTAATTATCTCTAAACCTGTTAATCACTTATCTTCTATATTTTCTCTGTCCTCAATTGGGGACTATGTAATTTAATGTTAACATGTGATTGCTCACTGTGTGCCTTTACATAAAGTATTTAAAAAAAAAAAAAAGAATTTATGCTTACCTGATAAATTACTTTCTCTTGCGGTGTATCCAGTCAACGGATTCATCCTTTACTTGTGGGATATTCTCAGGATATAGCAAAGAGAGCACACAGCAAAGCTGTCCATATAGCTCCCCCTCTAGCTCCACCCCCCAGTCATTCGACCAAAGGTTAGGAAGAAAAAGGAGAAACCATAGGGTGCAGTGGTGACTGTAGTTTAAACAAAAAAATTTTTACCTGACTTAAATGCCAGGGCGGCCCGTGGACTGGATACACCGCAAGAGAAAACATAATTTATGCTTACCTGATGATGACCCGTGGACTGATCACACAACAGAAGAAAGGAATTTATCAGGTAAGCATAAATTATGTTTTCTTCTGTTATGTGTGATCAGTCCACGGGTCATCATTACTTCTGGGAACCAATACCAAAGCAAAAGTACACGGATGACGGGAGGGATAGGCAGGCTCATTATACAGAAGGAACCACTGCCTGAAGAACCTTTCTCCCAAAAATAGCCTCCGAAGAAGCAAAAGTGTCAAATTTGTAAAATTTGGAAAAAGTATGAAGCGAAGACCAAGTTGCAGCCTTGCAAATCTGTTCAACAGAGGCCTCATTCTTAAAGGCCCAAGTGGAAGCCACAGCTCTAGTGGAATGAGCTGTAATTCTTTCAGGAGGTTGCTGTCCAGCAGTCTCATAGGCTAAACGTATTATGCTACGAAGCCAAAAAGAGAGAGAGGTAGCAGAAGCTTTTTGACCTCTCCTCTGTCCAGAATAAACGACAAACAGGGAAGAAGTTTGGCGAAAATCTTTAGTTGCCTGCAAGTAGAACTTGAGGGCACGAACTACATCCAGATTGTGTAGAAGACGTTCCTTCTTTGAAGAAGGATTTGGACACAAGGATGGAACAACAATCTCTTGATTGATATTCCTGTTAGAGACAACCTTAGGTAAGAACCCAGGTTTAGTACGCAGAACTACCTTGTCTGAGTGAAAGATCAGATAAGGAGAATCACAATGTAGGGCTGATAACTCAGAGACTCTTCGAGCCGAGGAAATAGCCATTAAAAATAGAACTTTCCAAGATAACAATTTTATATCAATGGAATGAAGGGGTTCAAACGGAACACCCTGTAAAACGTTAAGAACTAAGTTTAAACTCCATGGCGGAGCAACAGTTTTAAACACAGGCTTGATCCTAGCTAAAGCCTGACAAAAGGCCTGGATGTCTGAATTTTCTGACAGACGCCTGTGTAACAAGATGGACAGAGCTGAGATCTGTCCCTTTAATGAGCTAGCCGATAAACCCTTTTCTAAACCTTCTTGTAGAAAAGACAATATCCTAGGAATCCTAACCTTACTCCAGGAGTAATCTTTGGATTCACACCAGTATAGGTATTTACGCCATATTTTATGGTAAATCTTTCTGGTAACAGGCTTCCTAGCCTGTATCAGGGTATCAATAACCGACTCAGAAAACCCACGTTTTGATAAAATCAAGCGTTCAATTTCCAAGCAGTCAGCTTCAGAGAAGTTAGACTTTGATGTTTGAATGGACCCTGAATCAGAAGGTCCTGTCTTAGAGGTAGAGACCACGGCGGACAGGATGACATGTCCACTAGATCTGCATACCAAGTCCTGCGCGGCCATGCAGGCGCTATTAGAATCACTGATGCTCTCTCCTGTTTGATTTTGGCAATCAATCGAGGAAGCAGCGGGAAGGGTGGAAACACATAAACCATCCTGAAGTTCCAAGGTGCTGTCAAAGCATCTATCAGAACCGCTCCCGGATCCCTGGATCTGGATCCGTAGCGAGGAAGTTTGGCGTTCTGGCGAGACGCCATGAGATCTATCTCTGGTTTGCCCCAACGTCGAAGTATTTGGGCAAAGACCTCCGGATGAAGTTCCCACTCCCCCGGATGAAGAGTCTGGCGACTCAAGAAATCCGCCTCCCAGTTCTCCACTCCCGGGATGTGGATTGCTGAGAGGTGGCAAGAGTGAGACTCTGCCCAGCGAATTATCTTTGATACTTCTATCATTGCTAGGGAGCTTCTTGTCCCTCCTTGATGGTTGATGTAAGCTACAGTCGTGATGTTGTCCGACTGAAACCTGATGAACCCCCGAGTCTTTAACTGGGGCCAAGCTAGAAGGGCATTGAGAACTGCTCTCAATTCCAGAATGTTTATTGGCAGGAGACTTTCCTCCTGACTCCATTGTCCCTGAGCCTTCAGAGAATTCCAGACAGCGCCCCAACCTAGAAGGCTGGCGTCTGTTGTTACAATTGTCCAGTCCGGCCTGCTGAACGGCATCCCCCTGGACAGATGTGGTCGAGAAAGCCACCATAGAAGAGAGTTTCTGGTCTCTTGATCCAGATTCAGAGTGGGGGACAAATCTGAGTAATCCCCATTCCACTGACTCAGCATGCACAATTGCAGCGGTCTGAGATGTAGGCGTGCAAAGGGTACTATGTCCATTGCTGCTACCATTAAGCCGATCACCTCCATGCATTGAGCTACTGACGGGAGTTGAATGGAATGAAGGACACGGCATGTATTTAGAAGCTTTGTTAATCTGTCTTCTGTCAGATAAATCTTCATTTCTACAGAATCTATAAGAGTCCCCAAGAATGGAACTCTTGTGAGAGGCAAGAGAGAACTCTTCCTTTCGTTCACTTTCCAACCATGCGACCTTAGAAATGCCAGAACTAACTCTGTATGAGACTTGGCAGTTTGAAAGCTTGAAGCTTGTATCAGAATGTCGTCTAGGTACGGAGCTACCGAAATTCCTCGCGGTCTCAGAACCGCTAGAAGGGCAACCAGAACCTTTGTGAAGATTCTTGGAGCCGTAGCCAATCCGAATGGAAGGGCTACAAACTGGTAATGCCTGTCTAAGAAGGCAAACCTTAGATACCGGTAATGATCTTTGTGAATCGGTATGTGAAGGTAAGCATCCTTTAAATCCACTGTGGTCATGTACTGACCCTTTTGGATCATGGGTAAGATTGTCCGAATAGTTTCCATTTTGAACGATGGAACTCTTAGGAATTTGTTTAGGATCTTTAAATCCAAGATTGGCCTGAAAGTTCCCTCTTTTTTGGGAACCACAAACAGGTTTGAGTAAAACCCTTGTCCTTGTTCCGACCGCGGAACCGGATGGATCACTCCCATTAATAATAGATCTTGTACACAGCGTAGAAACGCGTCTTTCTTTATTTGGTTTGTTGACAACCTTGACAGATGAAATCTCCCTCTTGGGGGAGATAATTTGAAGTCTAGAAGGTATCCCTGAGATATGATCTCTAGCGCCCAGGGATCCTGGACATCTCTTGCCCAAGCCTGGGCGAAGAGAGAGAGTCTGCCCCCCACTAGATCCGGTCCCGGATCGGGGGCCCTCGGTTCATGCTGTCTTAGGGGCAGCAGCAGGTTTTCTGGCCTGCTTGCCCTTATTCCAGGACTGGTTAGGTTTCCAGCCTTGTCTGTAACGAGCAACAGCTCCTTCCTGTTTTGGTGCAGTGGAAGTTGATGCTGCACCTGCTTTGAAATTCCGAAAGGGACGAAAATTAGACTGTCTAGCCTTAGCTTTGGCTTTGTCTTGAGGTAGAGCGTGGCCCTTACCTCCTGTAATGTCAGCGATAATTTCTTTCAAACCGGGCCCAAATAAAGTTTGCCCCTTGAAAGGTATATTAAGTAATTTGGACTTAGAAGTTACATCAGCCGACCAGGATTTTAGCCACAGCGCCCTACGTGCCTGAATGGCGAATCCTGAATTCTTAGCCGTAAGTTTGGTTAAATGTACTACGGCCTCCGAAATGAATGAATTAGCTAGTTTAAGGACTCTAAGCCTGTCCGTAATGTCGTCCAGCGTAGCGGAACTAAGGTTCTCTTCCAGAGACTCAATCCAAAATGCTGCCGCAGCCGTAATCGGCGCGATGCATGCAAGGGGTTGCAATATAAAACCTTGTTGAACAAACATTTTCTTAAGGTAACCCTCTAATTTTTTATCCATAGGATCTGAAAAAGCACAGCTATCCTCCACCGGGATAGTGGTGCGCTTAGCTAAAGTAGAAACTGCTCCCTCCACCTTAGGGACCGTTTGCCATAAGTCCCGTGTGGTGGCGTCTATTGGAAACATCTTTCTAAATATTGGAGGGGGTGAGAACGGCACACCGGGTCTATCCCACTCCTTAGTAACAATTTCAGTTAGTCTCTTAGGTATAGGAAAAACGTCAGTACTCGCCGGTACCGCAAAGTATTTATCCAACCTACACATTTTCTCTGGTATTGCAACAGTGTTACAATCGTTAAGAGCCGCTAAGACCTCCCCTAGTAATACACGGAGGTTTTCCAATTTAAATTTAAAATTTGAAATATCTGAATCCAATCTGCTTGGATCAGAACCGTCACCTACAGAATGAAGCTCTCCGTCCTCATGCTCTGCAAGCTGTGACGCAGTATCAGACATGGCCCTAGAATTATCAGCGCACTCTGTTCTCACCCCAGAGTGATCACGCTTGCCTCTTAGTTCTGGTAACTTAGCCAAAACTTCAGTCATAACAGTAGCCATATCTTGTAATGTTATCTGTAATGGCTGCCCAGATGTACTAGGCGCCATAATATCACGCACCTCCCGGGCGGGAGACGCAGGTACTGACACGTGAGGCGAGTTAGACGGCATAACTCTCCCCTCGCTGTTTGGTGAAATTTGTTCAATTTGTACAGATTGGCTTTTATTTAAAGTAGCATCAATACAGTTAGTACATAAATTTCTATTGGGCTCCACCTTGGCATTGGAACAAATGACACAGGTATCTTCCTCTGAATCAGACATGTTTAACACACTAGCAATAAACATGCAACTTGGTTACAATCTTATTTAACAAAAACGTACTGTGCCTCCAAGAAGCACTAAACGATTAAATGACAGTTGAAATAATGAACTGAAAAACAGTTATAGCATCACTCTTTAAAAAACAACACAACTTGTTAGCAAAGGTTTGTTCCCATTAGTAAAGTAACACTAATTAAATTTTAAACATAAAAATCACAGAGCAACGTTTTAAAACACAGTCACTACATAAGTCTCACAGCTCTGCTGAGAGAATCTACCTCCCTTCAAAGAAGTTTGAAGACCCCTGAGTTCTGTTAGAGATGAACCGGATCATGCAGAAAATACAAGAGTAACTGACTGGAAATTTTTGATGCGTAGCAAAGAGCGCCAAAAACGGCCCCTCCCCCTCACACACAGCAGTGAGAGAGAAACGAAACTGTCATAATCAAAACAAGCAAACTGCCAAGTGGAAAAATAATGCCCAAATATTTATTCACTCAGTACCTCAGAAATGCAAACGATTCTACATTCCAGCAAAAACGTTTAACATGAATTAAATACCTATTAAAAGGTTTAATGTACTTTTACAGAGTAATTCCGGTGAAATACCATCCCCAGAATACTGAAGTGTAGAGTATACATACATGTCATTATAACGGTATGGCAGGATTTTCTCATCAATTCCATTCAGAAAATAAAAACTGCTACATACCTCAATGCAGATTCAACTGCCCGCTGTCCCCTGATCTGAAGCTTTTACCTCCCTCAGATGGCCGAGAAACAGCAATATGATCTTAACTACTCCGGTTAAAATCATAAGAAAAACTCTGGTAGATTCTTCTTCAAACTCTGCCAGAGAAGTAATAACACGCTCCGGTGCTATTGTAAAATAACAAACTTTTGATTGAAGTTATAAAAACTAAGTATAATCACCATAGTCCTCTCACACCTCCTATCTAGTCTTTGGGTGCAAGAGAATGACTGGGGGTGACGTAGAGGGGAGGAGCTATATAGCAACTCTGCTGGGTGAATCCTCTTGCACTTCCTGTAGGGGAGCAGATAATATCCCAGAAGTAATGATGACCCGTGGACTGATCACACATAACAGAAGAAAGTAATTTATCAGGTAAGCATAAATTCTGTTTTCTCTTGCAAGGTGTATCCAGTCCACGGATTCATCCTTTACTTGTGGGATAGCAATACCAAAGCTTTAGGACACGGATGAAGGGAGGGAACAAGACAGGTACCTTAAACAGAAGGCACCACTGCTTGCAAAAACGTTCTCCCAAAAATAGCCTCCGAAGAAGCAAAAGTATCGAATTTGTAAAATTTGGCAAAAGTATGCAGTGAAGACCAAGTCGCTGCCTTACAAATCTGTTCAACAGAAGCCTCATTTTTGAAAGCCCATGTGGAAGCCACTGCTCTGCTAGAATGAGCAGTAATTCTTTCAGGAGCATGCTGGCCAGCAGTCTCATAGGCCAAACGGATGATGCTTTTCAGCCAAAAGGAAAGAGGTAGCAGTCGCTTTCTGACCTCTCCTCTTACCAGAACAGATAACAAACAAGGAAGATGTTTGTCTGAAATCCTTAGTTGCTTGTAAATAGAACTTTAAAGCACGAACTACATCAAGATTGTGTAAAAGAGGTTCCTTCTTCGAAGATGGATTAGGACACAGAGAAGGAACAACTATTTCCTGGTTAATATTCTTGTTAGAAACAACTTTAGGAAGAAAACCAGGCTTTGTACGCAAAACTACCTTATCTGCGTGGAACACCAGGTAAGGTGAATCACACTGTAAGGCAGATAATTCTGAAACTCTTCGAGCAGAAGAGATAGCTACCAAAAACAGAACTTTCCAAGATAACAACTTAATGTCTATGGAATGTAAAGGTTCAAACGGAACCCCTTGAAGAACTGAAAGAACTAGATTCAAACTCCATGGCGGAGCCACAGGTTTATAGACAGGCTTGATTCTGACTAAAGCCTGAGCAAACGCTTGAACGTCTGGTACTTCTGCCAGACGCTTGTGTAACAGGATAGACCAAGCAGATATTTGTCCTTTTAAGGAACTAGCTGACAATCCTTTCTCCAATTCTTCTTGGAGAAAGGAAAATATCCTGGGAATCCTAATCTTACTCCATGAGTAACCCTTGGATTCACACCAACAAAGATATTTCCGCCATATCTTATGGTAGATTTTCCTGGTGACAGGCTTTCTAGCCTGAATCAGAGTATCTATAACTGACTCCGAGAACCCACGCTTTGATAGAATTAAGCGTTCAATCTCCAAGCAGTCAGACGTAGAGAAACCAAATTTGGATGCTTGAACGGACCCTGTATTAAAAGATCCTGCCTCATTGGCAGTGTCCATGGTGGGACAGATGACATGTCCACTAGGTCTGCATACCAAGTCCTGCGTGGCCACGCAGGCGCTATCAGAATCACCGAAGCCTTCTCCTGCTTGATTCTGGCGACCAGACGCGGGAGGAGAGGAAACGGTGGAAAAACATAAGCCAGATTGAAGGACCAAGGAGCTGCTAGAGCATCTATCAATACCGCCTTGGGGTCCCGGGACCTGGACCCGTAGAGAGGAAGTTCTGGAGAGCCCCATAGCTGAGTCAGCTGAGCAGATTCCTCTGGGTGGAGTTCCCACTCCCCCGGGTGAAAAGTCTGACGACTTAGAAAATCCGCCTCCCAGTTGTCTACTCCTGGGATGTGAATTGCTGAGAGATGGCAGGAGTGGTCCTCCGCCCACCTGATTATTTTAGTTACTTCCGTCATCGCTAGGGAACTCTTTGTTCCCCCCTGATGATTGACGTAAGCTACAGTCGTGATGTTGTCCGACTGAAATCTGATGAATTTGGCCGCAGCCAGTTGAGGCCATGCCTGAAGAGCGTTGAATATTGCCCTCAGTTCCAGAATGTTTAATCGGGAGAAGCGTTTCTTCCCGAGACCATAAGCCCTGAGCTTTCAGGGAGTCCCAAACCGCACCCCAGCCTAACAGACTGGCGTCGGTCGTTACAATGACCCACTCTGGCCTGCGGAAACATATTCCCTGAGACAGGTGGTCCTGAGACAACAACCAGAGAAGAGAATCTCTGGTCTTCTGGTCCAACTGAATTTGAGGAGACAAATCTGCATAATCCCCATTCCATTGTTTGAGCATGCATAGTTGCAGTGGTCTGAGGTGTATCCGAGCAAAAGGGAATATGTCCATTGCCGCTACCATTAATCCGATTGTCTCCATGCACTGAGCCACAGATGGCCGGGGAATGGAATGAAGAACTCGGCAAGTAGTTAAGAGTTTTAATTTTCTGACCTCCGTCAGAAATAGTTTCATTTCCACCGAGTCTATTAGTGTCCCTAGGAAGGGAACCCTTGTGAGAGGGGAAAGATAGCTCTTTTTTATGTTCACCTTCCACCCGTGAGACCTTAGAAAGGCCAATACAATCTCTGTGTGAGACTTGGCTCTTTGGAAAGACGGCGCCTGAATTAAAATGTCGTCTAGGTAAGGCGCCACTGCTATGCCCCGCGGTCTTAGCACCGCCAGAAGGGACCCTAGCACCTTTGTGAAAATTCTGGGAGCAGTGGCTAAGCCGAAAGGAAGAGCCACAAACTGGTAATGCTTGTCCAGAAAGGCGAACCTGAGAAACTGGTGATGATCTTTGTGGATAGGAATGTGTAGGTATGCATCCTTTAGATCCACGGTAGTCATATATTGACCTTCCTGGATCATTGGTAAGATTGTCCGAATGGTCTCCATTTTGAATGATGGGACTCTGAGGAATCTGTTTAGAATTTTTAGATCCAGGATCGGTCTGAAAGTTCCCTCTTTTTTGGGAACCACAAAAATGTTTGAGTAAAAACCGAGCCCTTGTTCCACAATTGGAACTGGTTGGATCACTCCCATTGTATGTAGATCTTCTACACAGCGTAAAAACGCCTCTTTCTTTGTCTGATCTGTAGCCAGACGAGAAATGTGGAACCTCCCCCTTGGAGGAGAACCCTTGAATTCTAGAAGATATCCCTGGGATACAATATCTAACGCCCAAGGATCGTGTACATCTCTTGCCCAGGCCTGAGCGAAGAGAGAGAGTCTGCCCCCTACTAGATCCGGTCCCGGATCGGGGGCTACCCCTTCATGTTGTCTTGGTGGCAGCTGCAGGCTTTTTGGCCTGTTTCCCCTTATTCCAGCCCTGGTAAGGTTTCCAAGTTGCCTTGGGCTGTGAAGCGTTACCCTCTTGCTTTGCAGCCGGAGAGGATGAAGCGGGGCCGTTCCTGAAATTACGAAAGGAACGAAAATTAGCTTTGTTCTTTGTCTTAAAGGACTTGTCCTGAGGGAGAGCATGGCCTTTTCCCCCGGTGATTTCTGAAATAATCTCTTTCAATTCAGGCCCGAAGAGGGTCTTTCCTTTGAAAGGGATGTTCAAAAGCTTGGAGTTAGACGACACATCGGCCGACCAGGACTTTAGCCATAGCGCCCTGCGCACCAAAATGGCGAAACCTGAATTTTTTGCCGCTAACTTAGCTATTTGGAAAGCGGCGTCAGTGATAAAAGAACTAGCTAGCTTTAGAGCCTTAATTCTATCCATAATTTCCTCATATGAGGTCTCCGTCTGGAGCGAGTCTTCCAGCGCCTCAAACCAGAAAGCGGCTGCAGTAGTTACAGGAATAATGCAGGCAATAGGCTGGAGAAGAAAACCTTGTTGAACAAAAATTTTCTTAAGTAAACCCTCTAACTTCTTATCCATAGGGTCTTTGAAAGCACAACTTCAATTGGTATGGTTGTGCGTTTAGCAAGTGAAGAAACAGCCCCCTCCACCTTAGGGACCGTCTGCCACGAGTCCCGCACAGGGTCAGATATGGGGAACATTTTCTTAAAAACAGGAGGGGGAACAAAGGGAACACCTGGTCTATCCCACTCCCTAGTAACGATATCCGCAATCCTCTTAGGGACCGGAAACGCATCCGTGTAAACAGGGACCTCTAGGTACTCTAGGTACTTGTCCATTTTACACAATTTCTCTGGGATCACCAAAGGGTCGCAGTCATCCAGAGTAGCTAATACCTCCCTAAGCAAAACGCGGAGGTGTTCTAGTTTAAATTTAAAAGCCAATGTATCTGAATCTGTCTGAGGAGGAACCCTTCCTGAATCAGAGACTTCTCCCTCAGACATCAAATCCCTCGCTCCCACTTCAGAGCGTTGTGAGGGTATATCGGATACGGCTACCAAAGCGTCAGAATGCTCATAATCTGTTCTTAAAACGGAGCTATCACGCTTTGCAGGTAACACGGGCAGTTTAGATAAGAAGGCTGTAAGAGAATTATCCAGGACTGCCGCTAAGTCTTGTAATGTAAAAGGGTTAGACGCACTAGAGGTACTAGGCGTCACTTGCGCGGGCGTAACTGGTTGTGACACTTGGGGAGAGGCAGACGGGCTACCCTCGTTACCTTCAGTCTGAGAATCATCTTGGGCCACATTCTTAAGTGCAACAATATGATCTTTAAAGTGTATAGACATATCAGTACAAGTGGGACACATTCTGAAAGGGGGTTCCACCATGGCTTCTAAACACATTGAACAAGGATTTTCCTTGGTGTCAGACATGTTTAACAGACTAGTAGTATACACAAACAGGCTTGGAAATCACTTTAATCAAATAAAAAACACAATTTGAAAAAACGTTACTGTGCCTTAAAGAGATAAAAAGAGCACACAATTTTACAAAACAGTGAAAAATGCAGCAATCCTTTTGAAATGTTCACAGTATGTACCTAAAGCCTTAATAAGATTGCACCAAAAGTTGCAGAACGATTAACCCCTTAATGCCCAAACCGGAGCAGCTTAAAGCCAACACCCGGTTAAAATTACTACAGCACCTTGCCACAGCCTTGCTGTGGCCCTACCTGCCCTTAGGGATCAGATTTGGGGGAATATAGCTTCTTTAAGGCCCTCAAACAGCAGCAGGACCCTCCATGTGAAGCAGCATGAACTTCTCTGCAATTCTAAGTGCGCATCTGAGGCGCAAAATTAGGCCCCTCCCACTCTACTCCGGAGTTGTGAGGCCTACTAAATCACTCCTAAGTGAATAAAAACCAGCCATGTGGGTAATAACCCCAGAAAGAACCCAAAAGGGCTTTCAAAGTGTCTTGCAAAACTCTTTTTCCTTAGCTAAACAATCGATTGCCCTGAATAAGTGTCAACCAGTATATTAGCCCTATTATGTAAGCATTCAATTCCTTACTAAGTCTGTGAACATAGCTTACCCTCCCCTCATGGGGATATTGTCAGTCTCTTCTAGCATTATCTCAGTCTTGTCTAGAAATAAATGACTGAACATACCTTATTGCAGATCACCCTGCAAACTGTTCCTCCAAACTGAAGTTTTCTGGTACTCCTCAGTCCTGTGTGGGAACAGCAGTGGATTTTAGTTACAACATGCTAAAATTATTTTCCTCTCAGCAGAAATCTTCATCACTTGTCTGCTAGAGAGTAAATAGTACAAACCGGTACCATTTAAAATAAACTTTTGATTGAAGATAATAAAACTACAATTCTAACACCACATTCACTTTACCCTCCCGAGAGAGACCCTAGTGCTTAGAGCCGGCAAAGAGAATGACTGGGGGGTGGAGCTAGAGGGGGAGCTATATGGACAGCTCTGCTGTGTGCTCTCTTTGCCACTTCCTGTAGGGAACGAGAATATCCCACAAGTAAAGGATGAATCCGTGGACTGGATAAACCTTACAAGAGAAAATATTATTCTCTCATGGTTTAGATACAGATTTCAGTTTTAAGAGACTTTCCAATTAACTTGCATTATCAAATTGTGCAGTATTTTTATAAGCACACTTTCTGAGACACCAGTTACTACTAAGCATGTGCATGAGTTCAGTGTATATCTGAATGAATCTATGATTGGCTGATGGCTGTCACATGATACAAACTGAAATACATTTTGACATGTGTCATAGACCCCAACTGCTCATTTAAAATTCAGAGTAAGTGCTTTTACATTGCATGTTTATTTTACACTTTTGATTATGCAACTCCACTGAGTTTAATGGTCTTTAAAACCAGAGCTTTACAAAACCCAGGAATAATAATTGCACCAATTTCTTTTTTTTCCCCATCTCATTGCTAAACTGTATTTCACACACACACAAAAACGGTGGGCTAAACCTGGATGTGGCACTGTTCTTGCATATGCAAAAAGCTTCTCATCTTACAACCACCATGCTAAAATAAAATATGCTAACTAGAACTTTTTTTTATTGGTTTATTAACTTTTAATGCTGAGGAATCTGGGGGGTAATTTGAGCACCCACTGCACAGGCCAATAAAATTTGCAAGGCCATCAGATTGGAAGGCTGCAAACAATGGGCTGTGAGGTTTGGTTTTTTTTGCTTCCTAGTTACACATTTAGAAGAGAGGATTTATCCAAGAGCTAAAACACAAAGTCAGCATTCTGGATAAAAACCAACTCACCCACGCTGGTCACACCTCATATCCACTGGCTGGGATCCCTTCTAACCGATCCTCAAAGGAAATAAAGGATATTCAAGATGCTAGATCATACCAAGAGGCAAATCTATAGAATAGTAATAATAAAAATATGAATAGGGTTACACTGTGTTTTAACAGCTCGTGCTCGGTCATAAAGCAGCATTTAATCTCAGCCAAACATGCCTTTTAGTAAAGGTAGTCCACAACTACTCCATTTTTTTTTAGTATTTTAGATACCCAAGTCTCTTGGTTAAATACATAAAACATTCCGGGTCAGATCACATTCCAGTTGTAAACTTAAAGTGAAGGTAAATTTTGATGCTAAAGTGCCCGGTTTTTAAAAATTCAATAAAAAAAAAGGGGCACTTTAATTCATCAAAATTTACATTTCACTCGTGTTGTGAAAAAAAAAGCAACTTACCTTTTAATCTCGACAGCCGCTACAGTTTCCTCCGCCCGTTGCAAAGCCTCTTCCTGGGTCTAAAATTAGGAATCCGGCATCCTCCAATCATGGCGTTGAATCAGACACCGATTCCCCCGGGGAGAAGCCGTGATCGGAGGATGACCGATCCATCATTTCTGACGTCAGAAATGGCTTAGCGACGACCGGGGGAAGCTGGAGCGGCTGTCAAGTTTAAAAGGTAAGTTTGTTTTTTTCACAAGTGAAATGTAAACTTTCATGAATTAAAGTGCCCTTGTTTTTAATATAATTTTTAAAAACCGGGCACTAAAGCATCAAAAACAGAATTTATGTTTACCTGATAAATTTCTTTCTCCAACGGTGTGTCCGGTCCACGGCGTCATCCTTACTTGTGGGATATTCTCTTCCCCAACAGGAAATGGCAAAGAGCCCAGCAAAGCTGGTCACATGATCCCTCCTAGGCTCCGCCTACCCCAGTCATTCGACCGACGTTAAGGAGGAATAATAGCATAGGAGAAACCATATGGTACCGTGGTGACTGTAGTTAAAGAAAATAAATTATCAGACCTGATTAAAAAACCAGGGCGGGCCGTGGACCGGACACACCGTTGGAGAAAGAAATTTATCAGGTAAACATAAATTCTGTTTTCTCCAACATAGGTGTGTCCGGTCCACGGCGTCATCCTTACTTGTGGGAACCAATACCAAAGCTTTAGGACACGGATGAAGGGAGGGAGCAAATCAGGTCACCTAAATGGAAGGCACCACGGCTTGCAAAACCTTTCTCCCAAAAATAGCCTCAGAAGAAGCAAAAGTATCAAACTTGTAAAATTTGGTAAAAGTGTGCAGTGAAGACCAAGTCGCTGCCCTACATATCTGATCAACAGAAGCCTCGTTCTTGAAGGCCCATGTGGAAGCCACAGCCCTAGTGGAATGAGCTGTGATTCTTTCGGGAGGCTGCCGTCCGGCAGTCTCGTAAGCCAATCTGATGATGCTTTTAATCCAAAAAGAGAGAGAGGTAGAAGTTGCTTTTTGACCTCTCCTTTTACCTGAATAAACAACAAACAAGGAAGATGTTTGTCTAAAATCCCTTGTAGCATCTAAATAGAATTTTAGAGCGCGAACAACATCCAAATTGTGCAACAAGCGTTCCTTCTTTGAAACTGGTTTCGGACACAGAGAAGGTACGATAATCTCCTGGTTAATGTTTTTGTTAGAAACAACTTTTGGAAGAAAACCAGGTTTAGTACGTAAAACCACCTTATCTGCATGGAACACCAGATAAGGAGGAGAACACTGCAGAGCAGATAATTCTGAAACTCTTCTAGCAGAAGAAATTGCAACTAAAAACAAAACTTTCCAAGATAATAACTTAATATCAACGGAATGTAAGGGTTCAAACGGAACCCCCTGAAGAACTGAAAGAACTAAATTGAGACTCCAAGGAGGAGTCAAAGGTTTGTAAACAGGCTTGATTCTAACCAGAGCCTGAACAAAGGCTTGAACATCTGGCACGGCTGCCAGTTTTTTGTGAAGTAACACCGACAAGGCAGAAATCTGTCCCTTCAGGGAACTTGCCGATAATCCTTTTTCCAATCCTTCTTGAAGGAAGGATAGAATCCTAGGAATCTTAACCTTGTCCCAAGGGAATCCTTTAGATTCACACCAACAGATATATTTTTTCCAAATTTTGTGGTAAATCTTTCTAGTTACAGGCTTTCTGGCCTGAACAAGAGTATCGATAACAGAATCTGAGAAACCTCGCTTCGATAAAATCAAGCGTTCAATCTCCAAGCAGTCAGCTGGAGTGAAACCAGATTCGGATGTTCGAACGGACCCTGAACAAGAAGGTCTCGTCTCAAAGGTAGCTTCCAAGGTGGAGCCGATGACATATTCACCAGATCTGCATACCAAGTCCTGCGTGGCCACGCAGGAGCTATCAAGATCACCGACGCCCTCTCCTGATTGATCCTGGCTACCAGCCTGGGGATGAGAGGAAACGGCGGGAACACATAAGCTAGTTTGAAGGTCCAAGGTGCTACTAGTGCATCCACTAGAGCCGCCTTGGGATCCCTGGATCTGGACCCGTAGCAAGGAACTTTGAAGTTCTGACGAGAGGCCATCAGATCCATGTCTGGAATGCCCCATAGTTGAGTGACTTGGGCAAAGATTTCCGGATGGAGTTCCCACTCCCCCGGATGCAATGTCTGACGACTCAGAAAATCCGCTTCCCAATTTTCCACTCCCGGGATGTGGATAGCAGACAGGTGGCAGGAGTGAGACTCCGCCCATAGAATAATCTTGGTCACTTCTTCCATCGCTAGGGAACTCCTTGTTCCCCCCTGATGGTTGATGTACGCAACAGTCGTCATGTTGTCTGATTGAAACCGTATGAACTTGGTCCTCGCTAGCTGAGGCCAAGCCTTGAGAGCATTGAATATCGCTCTCAGTTCCAGAATATTTATCGGTAGAAGAGATTCTTCCCGAGACCAAAGACCCTGAGCTTTCAGGGATCCCCAGACCGCGCCCCAGCCCATCAGACTGGCGTCGGTCGTGACAATGACCCACTCTGGTCTGCGGAATGTCATCCCTCGTGACAGGTTGTCCAGGGACAGCCACCAACGGAGTGAGTCTCTGGTCCTCTGATTTACTTGTATCTTTGGAGACAAGTCTGTATAGTCCCCATTCCACTGACTGAGCATGCACAGTTGTAATGGTCTTAGATGAATGCGCGCAAAAGGAACTATGTCCATTGCCGCTACCATCAACCCGATCACTTCCATGCACTGAGCTACGGAAGGAAGAGGAACGGAATGAAGTATCCGACAAGAGTCCAGAAGTTTTGTCTTTCTGGCCTCTGTTAGAAAAATCCTCATTTCTGAGGAGTCTATAATTGTTCCCAAGAAGGGAACCCTTGTTGACGGGGATAGAGAACTCTTTTCCACGTTCACTTTCCAGCCGTGAGATCTGAGAAAGGCCAGGACGATGTCCGTGTGAGCCTTTGCTCGAGGGAGGGACGACGCTTGAATCAGAATGTCGTCCAGGTAAGGTACTACTGCAATGCCCCTTGGTCTTAGTACCGCTAGAAGGGACCCTAGTACCTTTGTGAAAATCCTTGGAGCAGTGGCTAATCCGAAAGGAAGCGCCACAAACTGGTAATGTTTGTCCAGGAATGCAAACCTTAGGAACCGATGATGTTCCTTGTGGATAGGAATATGTAGATACGCATCCTTTAAATCCACCGTGGTCATGAATTGACCTTCCTGGATGGAAGGAAGGATAGTTCGAATGGTTTCCATCTTGAACGATGGGACCTTGAGAAATTTGTTTAAGATCTTGAGATCTAAGATTGGTCTGAACGTTCCCTCTTTTTTGGGAACTATGAACAGATTGGAGTAGAACCCCATCCCTTGTTCTCTTAATGGAACAGGATGAATCACTCCCATTTTTAACAGGTCTTCTACACAATGTAAGAACGCCTGTCTTTTTATGTGGTCTGAAGACAACTGAGACCTGTGGAACCTCCCCCTTGGGGGAAGTCCCTTGAATTCCAGAAGATAACCCTGGGAGACTATTTCTAGCGCCCAAGGATCCAGAACATCTCTTGCCCAAGCCTGAGCGAAGAGAGAGAGTCTGCCCCCCACCAGATCCGGTCCCGGATCGGGGGCCAATATTTCATGCTGTCTTAGTAGTAGTGACAGGTTTCTTGGCCTGCTTTCCCTTGTTCCAGCCTTGCATTGGTCTCCAAGCTGGCTTGGCTTGAGAAGTATTACCCTCTTGCTTAGAGGACGTAGCACTTTGGGCTGGTCCGTTTTTACGAAAGGGACGAAAATTAGGTCTATTTTTTGCCTTGAAAGGCCTATCCTGAGGAAGGGCGTGGCCCTTACCCCCAGTGATATCAGAGATAATCTCTTTCAAGTCAGGGCCAAACAGCGTTTTCCCCTTGAAAGGAATGTTTAGTAACTTGTTCTTGGAAGACGCATCAGCCGACCAAGATTTCAACCAAAGCGCTCTGCGCGCCACAATAGCAAACCCAGAATTCTTAGCCGCTAACCTAGCCACTTGCAAAGTGGCGTCTAGAGTGAAAGAATTAGCCAATTTGAGAGCATTGATTCTGTCCATAATCTCCTCATAAGGAGGAGAATCACTATCGAGCACCTTAATCAGTTCATCAAACCAGAAATATGCAGCTGTAGTGACAGGGACAATGCATGAAATGGGTTGTAGAAGGTAACCCTGCTGAACAAACATCTTTTTAAGCAAACCTTCTAATTTTTTATCCATAGGATCTTTGAAAGCACAACTATCCTCTATGGGTATAGTGGTGCGTTTGTTTAAAGTAGAAACCGCTCCCTCGACCTTGGGGACTGACTGCCATAAGTCCTTTCTGGGGTCGACCATAGGAAACAATTTTTTAAATATGGGGGGAGGGACGAAAGGAATACCGGGCCTTTCCCATTCTTTATTAACAATGTCCGCCACCCGCTTGGGTATAGGAAAAGCTTCTGGGAGCCCCGGCACCTCTAGGAACTTGTCCATTTTACATAGTTTCTCTGGAATGACCAACTTTTCACAATCATCCAGAGTGGATAATACCTCCTTAAGCAAAATGCGGAGATGTTCCAACTTAAATTTAAATGTAATCACATCAGATTCAGCCTGATGAGAAATGTTCCCTGAATCAGTAATTTCTCCCTCAGACAAAACCTCCCTGGCCCCCTTAGATTGGATTAGGGGCCCTTCAGAGATATTAATATCAGCGTCGTCATGCTCTTCAGTAACTAAAACAGAGCAGCCACGCTTACGCTGACAAGGGTTCATTTTGGCTAAAATGTTTTTGACAGAATTATCCATTACAGCCGTTAATTGTTGCATAGTAAGGAGTATTGGCGCGCTAGATGTACTAGGGGCCTCCTGAGTGGGCAAGACTCGTGTAGACGAAGGAGGGAATGATGCAGTACCATGCTTACTCCCCTCACTTGAGGAATCATCTTGGGCATCATTGTCATTATCACATAAATCACATTTATTTAAATGAATAGGAATTCTGGCTTCCCCACATTCAGAACACAGTCTATCTGGTAGTTCAGACATGTTAAACAGGCATAAACTTGATAAGAAAGTACAAAAAACGTTTTAAAATAAAACCGTTACTGTCACTTTAAATTTTAAACTGAACACACTTTGTTACTGCAATTGCGAAAAAACATGAAGGAATTGTTCAAAAATCACCAAATTTTCACCACAGTGTCTTAAAGCCTTAAAAATATTGCACACCAAATTTGGAAGCTTTAACCCTTAAAATAACGGAACCGGAGCCGTTTTAAGCTTTAACCCCTTTACAGTCCCTGGTATCTGCTTTGCTGAGACCCAACCAAACCCAAAGGGGAATACGATACCAAATGACGCCTTCAGAAAGTCTTTTCTAAGTATCAGAGCTCCTCTCACATGCGACTGCATGCCATGCCTCTCAAAAACAAGTGCGCCACACCGGCGCGAAAATGAGACTCTGCTTATGCTTTGGGAAAGCCCCTAAGAAATAAGGTGTCTAATACAGTGCCTGCCGATATTATTATATCAAAATACCCAGATAAAATGATTCCTCAAGGCTAAATATGTGCTAATAATGAATCGATTTAGCCCAGAAAAGTCTACAGTCTAAATAAGCCCTTGTAAAGCCCTTATTTACGATCGTAATAAATATGGCTTACCGGATCCCATAGGGAAAATGACAGCTTCCAGCATTACATCGTCTTGTTAGAATGTGTCATACCTCAAGCAGCAAGAGACTGCACACTGTTCCCCCAACTGAAGTTAATTGCTCTCAACAGTCCTGTGTGGAACAGCCATGGATTTTAGTTACGGTTGCTAAAATCATTTTCCTCATACAAACAGAAATCTTCATCTCTTTTCTGTTTCTGAGTAAATAGTACATACCAGCACTATTTCAAAATAACAAACTCTTGATTGAATAATAAAAAACTACAGTTAAACACTAAAAAACTCTAAGCCATCTCCGTGGAGATGTTGCCTGTACAACGGCAAAGAGAATGACTGGGGTAGGCGGAGCCTAGGAGGGATCATGTGACCAGCTTTGCTGGGCTCTTTGCCATTTCCTGTTGGGGAAGAGAATATCCCACAAGTAAGGATGACGCCGTGGACCGGACACACCTATGTTGGAGAAATTTACATTCACTTTAATAGCAGTGGGCAAATCATAGCCCTAAAAACAGTGCACAGAAGGTAAATGTGTGGCTCCAAGATTGTTCTCTGTATTATATTTCTGTTATTTGTGTTAAAAAATAATCTCCAAAACCCACATTTGCATTATTATACTCCACAGTCTGCATCTACTCTACAATGCAGTTTCACAATTAAATGCAATTTTGTCTACATAGATGGTTTTATCACAATGTTGGTACAGCTAACGTTTTTAAGGTAATGTGGCATATTTGACAATTTTTCAAAGTCTAGAAGCCAAAAAATTAGGAACCAGACTGTATTTTCAAATGTCATGGTGTGTGGGTGTGCCAGAAACAAGCCCAAAGCAGTAACATAATCCCTTAGTTTACAGGGATAGACCACAATGGTTTAACCTCTTGATTGCCAGAAACACATCAATTAAATGCACTTGATTAGTATTAACATATGCTGCTGTGATTTAGCCCTTTGATTTTCTGAAACATACACAAAGCAGATCTGTAACTGCACAAACACCCTTTTTTTCTCTTTATTCCTAAAGCTGTCACTTCCACATGCTGTAGGCTGCCTCTGTCAGCACAGTGCACAAGTTAAAAAGGAGATAGGAGAAAGAAGGCAGTGAGCCTGGCTGCCGCACACAGCAGCAAGGGATGTATGGCAGTGCAAGTGGAAATTGTGAAGGCTGTGGGCCTCACACCTGCCATAATACCACACCTAAAGTACATTTTACCAGTACATTATCCAGGTACTTGTGTAAACAGCAAGGTTGCTAGCCAGTGATAAGCCTTGACATTGATCACATTGTCTATTGTATGTAATATTGTTCCTCAGGAATAAAAAAAAGCAATATCAAACTATTGGCAGGGGCACAAAGCTCTTTAGTTATAACAGAGATTCTACTAAAGGGATAGTAAATGCTAGTTATGAAGGCCTCATGATTTTAGGGTGTCAGGGGTTAATTTTCTCTTTGCTTATTTTAGACATTTCTGATACAGGGTTGTAAATAGCAGAGAAGTAAAAGAGTAGACTTATGAGACCACTGTTTACTATACAAGAGGGTAAATAAGCCTTTGCACTACAGTAATTTTTATGATTCAGATTAAAAATACAGTGACAGAGAACGGTCTTCATCAAGACACAGACTTCGGTCAGAGGTGACACTAGTAAATCTTAAACATGCTTTTATCACATATATGAAACTGGATGATTAAAATATGACACCTATGTCCATATTTGGTATCAAACTAATCCTCATTAAGTCACAAGGGAATTGCTTATATGTATTTATGGACTGGGGATTCATAACAAAAAGTTAAGTTGTTCTATAATTTCAACCAAGGATTTAGAGTTTTTACGACATGCCATAAAGGAGGGGGTGGTCACTCCTAAAGGGGCCTGACCAGACATCTGATCTCAGAGAAAATGGTATATAGCTTTGATTTCAATAATATTCATTTAAAATGGGAGGCTGTCTAATACAGTGTATTATGACTCTCCTCCATTCCATCTCTCTGGAAGCAGAAAACTATATTCTTCAGATAAAGTTATAACTTATAGGTTCTGTAATAGGTTCTCCCTTCTATTCTTGAAAACTGTTTTGCAGTAATTATTTGTTAAAGGGACAGTAAATGTAAAAATTGTTACATACTTCTGCACTATGCACAATCATTTTCAGCAGTAGTACATACTTTGATTTGCCTTACAGAAAACATGGTATTTGTGCATAATTTTTGCTTTTATTTTCATCCTGTCATTTTTGCCACAAAAGTCCTCTTCTGAGCATGGGTAAGAAACTGGAACAGTGAAAGCTAGTGCACGTGTCTCCTAGCAACCGCTTAGAAAGGGGAAGCTCCTCCTTTGCCTTATTGTAGTGACTACAGACCCTTTATTGGGCAGTGACATTAAGTAATGGACCCTGCACAAACTAAGTTAAAATAAAGAACACATATTGCAAAGGTTTATCAAGTACAACCCACTGCTTAGTTTTTTGTTAAAAATTAAACAGATTGTTTTATATCCCTTTGGAGAATGTATTACATTATAAATCAGATTCACAGCTTCCATGGTAAATTAAAATGTTACCACAACAGCGTGCTGTGAAGCTTTCCACCATCCGCTCCTGAAATCACCACACTTTTATTTAATCTTAAATATTAAAAGGCACAGTATACACTAAATTTCATATAACTGCATGTAATAGACACTACTATAAAGAATAAGATGCAGAGATACTGATATAAAAATCCAGTATAAAACCGTTTAAAAACTTACTTAGAAGCTCTAAGTTTAGCTCTGTTGAAAAGGTAGCTGGAAAGTCCACTGCAAGTGGGAAATAACCCCCCTCCCCTTCTTTTGCATATGAGAAGACCCTTTACACAAACAGGAGCAAGCTGGAGTAGGTATTTGACGGTATTCTAAAACTTTGGGGCTTGGTTAGGAGTCTTAAAATCAGAGCAATGTTATTTAAAAAATAAGCAAAGCCGTAAAAAATAAATAAAATTTAAAAAAAAAAAAATAAATCTTTATGGGCTATATAATTAGATCTACAAAACATTTATGCAAAGAAAAAATGAGTGTATAATGTCCCTTTAAGCAGTGGGCAGTACATCCAATGAGAAAGTAGGGGCACTACTCATTCACTTTCTATTATGTTTACTTCAGGTTCAGTATACCCTGGCTTTCTGATGTTGGATTGAAGTATACATCTATGTATAGCAGCATGTCTGTTTGGGCCAGAAATAAAGCCTGAAACCAGAATGTGTCTAATAGGAAGTTAGTAGCAAAGGCAATAGCCTTCTTCCTGGCTCTACCACTACCTGCTAAATACTTTAACTTTACTATGGCAGCTACTAGTTTTATTTAAAGCTCAGTATAATATTTAAGGCACACATACTGTCACTTTAACCGTCATTTACATTCAATTGCCCCCCATTTAACAAGAACAGAATGGACAAGGTGCACTTCTGCAAACCTGTTCACCCGGCATCACAGCCAGCAGTACACGCTGCACGCATTTAGTATTGCGCAAGTGACTGCCTCATGCTCACGTGATCCTGCACAAAATCTCAATCGCATACGCAGCTTGATAGATGCAGCCTAATATGCTTTTTATGGATACCCCAGCCAAAGGCTTAAATACTACTCCCACTTCCCTCATTCCCCAGTTATTCTGCCGAGGAACAAGGAACGGTAGAAGAAATACCAGGGTGAAAAGGTGCAAGAAGAATAAAAATCAAGAGACGCCCCACAGAAAAAATATGGATAGGGAGCTGTGGACTCTTTCCATCTGAAGAAAAGAAAATTATCAGGTAAGCATAATTTAGGTTTTTCTTCATAAATGGAAAGAGTCCACAGCTGCATTCATTACTTTTGGGAAAACAATACCCAAGCTATAGAGGACACTGAATGCAAAAAACGGGAGGGTACAATAGGCGGCCCATTCTGAGGGCACCCGGCCTGAAAAAACCACAACCCAAGCAAACCCCGCTTTGTCAGAGCCGGGCAAAAAGACTAGAAGAAAAAGGCCCCAAGGACACTGACCCGCAGATAGTCCGAAAGCCTAATTAGAGATTCACTGAGCCAGCACTCCTCCAGGAGAACCGCCGCCCAGCAGACGGTCCCCACACAACCCTTACTAGTACAATACCAAGTTCCCCAAAAGGGATAGGACAAGGGAGAAGCAAAGGGGTACCCAAACGTATCGCAAGTTCCAATAAGGAAAAACCCCCTTCAAAAGAAGGCCTACTCCACAGAAACCTCAAAGGGTCCCGAACCAAAGTGAGACAACGCCCAACCCCCAAGGAGCAACCGGGCATCATCAAGGACAAGCAGCTTCTCCCAAAAATCGTGCAGCAGCACCGAAAAAGACAGCTGAAGACAAAGTCCTTAAACGTCAGAGCTCAGAAACTGAGTAAACAGAAAAATAACAAGCAGTAAACTGAGAAATAAACATCTGAGTCCAGTAACACGCTGCCATCCATAGGAATACCTGGAGAACCCTATCCGTAAGGAACAAGAGTCCGAACAGAATAGCAGGCTGCCCAACCTCCAAGACAGAGGACACACTCCAGGCATCCAAGCTGCCAGGCCTACTCACAGATCTCAAAGGGGGAGAGACACAGAACCTCTAAAATAGAAAAAGGTCCACTGACCCCGCTAAGACCTGAGGATGAACTACCGATTTAAGATCCTACACCTAGCCGGACCAGCCCAAGCAACGGCAGATCTGAAAGCAAGGGAACAGAAAGAACTCCAGACCAGCCCCCAACAGGGCGGGCACAGCCACCTCAACCTAGAGACAAATCAACCAGGCATTAGATCCAGGGAGATCCAGCAAAACCACCCAACTAAGTCTCAATGCAGAGCCAGCAGCTCCCCAGATGGAAGAGAAAAACTCAAAGAGTAGACCAATCCCCGAACCAGATAAAACATCTCCCGAATACAGGAGAGGCCCCTAAAGAGCAACCACACCTCCGTAAGGAGGAAAACGAGCCCACTGAAGAGGAGAGCATCAAAAACACCTGCCCCAAAGGCAGGAAGTCGTAGGAACAACCGAGAGCACACAAGGCGGCGTCACTAACAAACACAGAAAAATCCCCTCAAAGCACCATTGTGCTAGCACCTATACCAGAAGCAAGAGGGACAGCCGAGCAACCGCAAACCATCCGATTGCTTGGCAGTAAAACCCACCATCAGGTCACAATAGATGGCCGTCCCAAGGGAACTGTATCATCCGACACTAGACCAGTAAAGAAAGCTGCCACAGCAGAATTCAAACCTCAAGCCTCCAGCTAGCTAGGCAGGGTAGATATCCCTTAGATCTCTCAGTAAATCTGGTCAAGTTTTAAAACAGAACAGCCAGACCAAGATCTAAGCCCAAGTACCCTGGACACAGGAACCCCAGGCCAGTCCAAGATCATAAAGTCCGGTAACATCTCACAGCGGGATACACAAGGAGAAAAACGCAGAGCAAAACCCTCGACAACTGGAAGATCAGGACAAGACACCTTGGCCCCACAAATTTTAAGATTACACGATCGTCCAGGAACATAAATCCCTCGTCTGAAATCAGAAAACAGACCTCCCAGGTAAAAATCCAGAACAAGAGCAAGAGCCCTTGTAAAGAAATACGAGGGGAAAAAGGTGCCAGAAGAATAAAAAATAAAGACGCCCCACAAAAAAAAAAAAACAACAACAGGTGGGGAGCTGTGGACTCTTTCCATCTGAAGAAAAGAAAATTATCAGGTAAGCATAACTTATGTTTTTCTTCATAAATGGAAAGAGTCCACAGCTGCATTCATTAGTTTTGGGAAACCAATACCCAAGCTATAGAGGACACTGAATGCAAAAACGGGATGGTAAGCCAAAAGGCACAGCAAAATCCCTAAAGGAAAAACCACCTTCAAAGGAAGGCCAAGTCCACAGAGACCCGAATGGATTCCGAGAACAAGGGGAGACTATGCCCAACCCACAAGGAGCAACCGGGCATCATCAAGGAGAAGGAACATCTCCCAGACATTGTGCAACAGCACCGAAAAAGACAGCTGAAGACAAAGTCCTCAAAACGTCAGAACTCAGAGACTGAGCAAACAGAAAATTACAAGTAGCAAACTCAGAATAAACATCCGAGTCAAGTAACACGCTGTCATCCGTAGGAAGACAGGGAGAAAACCCTATCCGTAAGGAAGCGGCCGAACAAGATAGATTGCCCAACCTCCAAGACAGAGGACACTCTCCAGGCAATCCAGATCGCCAAGCCTACTCACAGATCACAAAGGGGGAAAGGCACAGAACCTCTAAAAAAGGTCCACAATCGCCCCCAAGACATGAGGATGAACAACAGATCTCAGATCCTACACCTAGCCGAAACAGTGGCAGATCTGAAAGCAAGGGAACCAAAAGGAACCCCAATACCAGCCCCCAAAAGGGCGGAAGAATGGACACAGCCACTTCAATCTAAAGACAATTGAGCAGGCGATAGACCCAAGGGATCTAGCAAGCCACCCGACTAAGTCTCAATGCAGTTCGGAAAGGAACAACTCAATGAGCAGACCAATCCCCAAACCAGATAAAACATCTGCTCCAACCTCCCGAACACAGGAGAGGCCCCTAAAAAAAAAGGAACCACACCTCCGTAAGGAGGACACCGAGCCCCCTGAAGAGGACAGCATCGATAAAAACCTGCCCATAAGACAAGAACTCTTAGGAAAAACCGCGAGGACACAAGGCTACGCCACTGACGAACACGGAAGTACCCCTTAAAACACCATCGTGCTAGCACACAAACCAGGCGCAAAAGTGACAGCTGAGCAACCGCAAACCTTCCGTTTGCTAGGCAGGAAAGCCCACCATCAGGTCACGTTAGTTGGCTGTCCCAAGGGAGCCGTATTGTCCGGCACAAGACAAGCCCAAGGAGCCCAGCTCCCCCCAAAAGTTTAGATTAAACAATTTTACAGGATCATAAATCCCTCACCTGATGTCAAAAAACAGACCTCCCAGTGAAAAACCCAGAATAACATGGACAACAAGAGCAAGAAGCCCTTGCATGTCCAAAGGGAAGAGACCACCCCTTGCAGGAGCCCAACCCTCCGAAGAGCCAGGGCCATAATAGGACACTACAGCTAACAGGCATCCAGAAAATATTAACATGATTGTGCTTTAAAAGTGCGGCTAATTCCCCTTAAGGGAAGTTTGAGGACTTTGTCTCCAGCTGTCTTTTTCGGTGCTATTGCACGAAGTTTGGGAGATGTTCCTTCTCCATGATGATGCCCGGTTGCTCCTTGTGGGTTGGACGTCGTCTCCCCTTGTTTTCAGAATCCATTCGGGTCTCTGTGGACTTGGCCTTCCTTTGAAGGAGTTTTTTTTCCCCTTTAGGGATTTTGCTGTTAGCTCATAAGAGCTTAGGAGTGTGCACATGTAAGGCTGTGACAGGAAGTAAAGGACAAGGACAAATTGAGGAGGGGGGGGTAAAAACCATTTAAATAATAGAAATAATAGCAGTATGTATTATTCATCTAAATATAAGACATAGCCTAGTACTTTTTATTACAATGAAACATCCCTTTAAATGCATAGTCTACTTGAAATTTTTTTTTTTTTTTTTTTTAATAATAAACAAAAGGATAATCCCTTTATTACCCTTTCCACAGTTCTGCATAACCAAAACTGTTATATTAATATACTTTTACCTCTGATTACCTTGTATCTAAGCCTCTGCAGACTGCCCCTTTATCTCAGTATTTTACAAACGTGCATTTTAGCCTATTAGTGCTGATTCCTGCATAACTCCACAGAAGTGAGCACAATGTAACATATGTGGAACACATTAACTAGCACTGCTGGCTGTGAAAAGCTAATAAAAATTTTAAAAATAAGCCTGCTTTTTCAAATAAAGACACCAACGGCTAGATTTAGAGTTTTGTCGGTAAGGACCCGCGTAGCCAACGCTGGCTTTTTTCTGGCCGCACCATAAAAATAACTCTGGTATTGAGAGTCCACATAAAGGTTGCGTTAGGCTCCAAAAAAGGAGCGTAGAGCATATTTAACGCAGCTTCAACTCTCGATACCAGAGTTGCTTACGGACGCGGCCAGCCTCAAAAACGTGCTCGTGCACGATTCCCCCATAGGAAACAATGGGGCTGTTTGAGCTGGAAAAAAAACCTAACACCTGCAAAAAAGCCGCGTTCAGCTCCTAACGCAGCCCCATTGTTTGCTATGCGGAAACACTTCCTACGTCTGCACCTAACACTCTAACATGTACCCCGAGTCTTAACACCCCTAGCCTTACACTTATTAACCCCTAATCTGCCGCCCCCGATATCGCTGACTCCTGCATATTATTTTTAACCCCTAATCTGCCGCTCCGTAAACCGCCGCTACTTACATTATCCTTATGTACCCCTAATCTGTTGCCCCTAACACCGCCGACCCCTATATTATATTTATTAACCCCTAATCTGCCCCCCACAACGTCGCCTCCACCTGCCTACACTTATTAACCCCTAATCTGCCGAGCGGACCGCACCGCTATTATAATAAAGTTATTAACCCCTAATCCGCCTCACTAACCCTATAATAAATAGTATTAACCCCTAATCTGCCCTCCCTAACATCGCCGACACCTAACTTCAATTATTAACCCCTAATCTGCCGACCGGAGCTCACCGCTATTCTAATAAATGATCGGAACAGCCAATAGAATGCAAGCTCAATCTGATTGGCTGATTGGATCAGCCAATCGGATTGAACTTGATTCTGATTGGCTGATTCCATCAGCCAATCAGAATATTCCTACCTTAATTCCGATTGGCTGATAGAATCCTATGAGCCAATCGGAATTCGAGGGACGCCATCTTGGATGACGTCCCTTAAAGGAACCGTCATTCTTCAGTTGGACGTCGCCGGATGAAGATGGGTCCGCGGTGGAGGTCTTCAGGATGGAGCCGGTCCTCATCGGATGAAGATAGAAGATGCCGCTTGGAAGATGATGGTTGCCGGTCCGGATCTACTCTTCTTCCCGGATAGGATGAAGACTTTGGAGCCTCTTCTGGACCTCTTCAGCCACCGGATGATGGATCGCCAGCCCCCGCTTGGGTTGGATGAAGATTTTGGAGCCAGGACCGATCGGTGATACCCGGTGAGGTGAAGACAAGGTAGGATGATCTTCAGGGGCTTAGTGTTAGGTTTATTTAAGGGGGGTTTTGGTTAGATTAGGGGTATGTGGGTGGTGGGTTGTAATGTTGGGGGGGGGTATTGTATGTTTTTTTTTTACAGGCAAAAGAGCTGAACTTCTTGGGGCATGCCCCGCAAAGGGCCCTGTTCAGGGCTGGTAAGGTAAAAGAGCTTTGAACTTTAGTAATTTAGAATAGGGTAGGGCATTTTTTATTTTGGGGGTCTTTGTTATTTTATTAGGGGGCTTAGAGTAGGTGTAATTAGTTTAAAATTGTAATATTTTTCTTATGTTTGTAAATATTTTTTTATTTTTTGTAACTTAGTTCTTTTTTATTTTTTGTACTTTAGTTAGTTTATTTCATTGTAGTTATTTGTAGGTATTGTATTTAATTAATGTATTGATAGTGTAGTGTTAGGTTTAATTGTAGGTATTTTATTTAATTAATTTAATGATAGTATAGTGTTAGGTTTAATTGTAACTTAGGTTAGGATTTATTTTACAGGTAATTTTGTAATTATTTTAACTATTTTAGCTATTAAATAGTTCTTAACTATTTAATAGCTATTGTACCTGGTTAAAATAAATACAAAGTTACCTGTAAAATAAATATTAATCCTAAAATAGCTATAATATAATTATAATTTATATTGTAGCTATATTAGGATTTATTTTACAGGTAAGTATTTAGCTTTAAATAGGAATAATTTATTTACTAAGAGTTAATTTCGTTAGATTTAAATTATATTTAAGTTAGGGGGGTGTTAGTGTTAGGGTTAGACTTAGCTTTAGGGGTTAATACATTTATTAGAATAGCGGTGAGCTCCGGTCGGCAGATTAGGGGTTAATAATTGAAGTTAGGTGTCGGCGATGTTAGGGAGGGCAGATTAGGGGTTAATACTATTTATTATAGGGTTAGTGAGGCGGATTAGGGGTTAATAACTTTATTATAGTAGCGGTGCGGTCCGCTCGGCAGATTAGGGGTTAATAAGTGTAGGCAGGTGGAGGCGACGTTGAGGGGGCAGATTAGGGGTTAATAAATATAATATAGGGGTCGGCGGTGTTAGGGGCAGCAGATTAGGGGTACATAAGGATAACGTAGGTGGCGGTCGGCAGATTAGGGGTTAAAAAAATTAAATTGAGTGGCGGCGATGTGGGGGGGCCTCGGTTTAGGGGTACATAGGTAGTTTATGGGTGTTAGTGTACTTTAGAGTACAGTAGTTAAGAGCTTTATGAACCGGCGTTAGCCCAGAAAGCTCTTAACTACTGACTTTTTTCTGCGGCTGGAGTTTTGTCGTTAGAATTCTAACGCTCACTTCAGAAACGACTCTAAATACCGGAGTTAGAAAAATCCCATTGAAAAGATAGGATACGCAATTGACGTAAGGGGATCTGCGGTATGGAAAAGTCGAGGCTGAAAAGTGAGCGTTAGACCCTTTTTTGAGTGACTCCAAATACCGGAGGTAGCCTAAAACCAGCATTAGGAGCCTCTAACGCTGGTTTTCACGGCTACCGCCAAACTCCAAATCTAGGCCCAAGAGAACAGATAAAAATTAAATAATAGGAGTAAATTAGAAAGTTGCTTCAAATTGCCTGCTTTTTCTGAATCAGAAAAGAAAAAAATTGGATTTAGCATCCCTTTAAGAAGCACAAACTCTGTTACAGCAGCATCAAGCTGCACATGAGCTGTAAAAAAAGCCATATCAGTCAAAATAGTTTTTGCATGTTTGAAAAAGCTAAAATGCCTCTGTCAGTGAAAGGGTTAATCTTACAAATGCACTACATTCCCTAATGCAAACACGAGAGTCTGAATGCAAATATCTTCATCGCCGCTTCACTGGGCCTGTCACTGTAGAAGACCTGGGATATCCACTAATCCTTTCTGAACTAGAGAGGGCCGGTGTTCTGACAGATCAGCTAATTCATTAGATTAGCCAATCAAGTCCCTTCTGGTAAAGTGGAATCAGCTGCGACTACAAATTCCCTTACTGTGCATGCGCTCCACCGCATTCCAATCACCACACGTCTGTCAAATCAGTTCAGTCGTACCACAAATTCTCCACCGCAGGTAGTAAATCTCGACAACGGAGCTGATCTGCTGCTTCCATTGTATTAGTTGTTAAAGTGCCATAAAACATGTTGAAATCTATGCATATCCTAAAAAGAGCTAATTAAGTAAAAATAGTTTGCATTAATATATATATATATATATATATATATATATATATATATATAATTTTTTTATTATTGTTTGTTGTTTTTTTTTTCTTTCTTAAAAAAAAAAAAAAAAAGAGACTTACATAGCTATGCTGTCTGGAGTAGTCTGATCCACCCTTCAATATGTGCTTAGCATCAGAAACATGCATTGTATTTGACAGCAGCTTATTTGCTTCTAGGCATGCTCCAGCAGATAACCACTGTGTACTTCTGCATTCTACCAAAGCAATGGTAGATATAGAAAAAGCCATAAAAGGAAATGTGTGTGAGGTGGGGGTTAGAGCTGTACAATTTGGAAACTTAAAAGAAAGCGTTAATGGTGAGGCACTGCAGTATAACTTTGCAGTTAAAGTAATTAAAAAGTACATATTATATTTTGTCTCTATCCCAAATTGTTTTATGTCCCTTTAACCAGACATATATATGCTGCAGTGCACTGTATGTAATTCCCCATCTTCATTATTATTTTTTTTTGGCCTCCGTCTGGGGGGTTCAATGGGGGCGCACCTCCGATCCTCTGCCCCCTTGAAGCCCCCAGGTGGAGGCAAAAAAAATGGTAGTAAAGATGGGGGAATTACAGTGCACCGTATTTATGTCCGATCAGCAACGCAGTGACGTGCAGCACTTGGAATGCGGTGAAGCGTATGCACAGTGAGTAAATTCTGATCAGACAGCTGATTCCAGCACCACTGCTCTGCAACAGCATTGGAAAAAAAATCTGCAACAATGTGCTCAAAATGTGTTTTCTATTAGATTAGAATGTTGGTGTTGAACTGCAATGTGCATTGGGTGTTAGTGTTTTAAAAATGTTTTGCGATGCAGTAAGATAAGTGCGTTATTGTGGAGTTTTTGAGCAGACTGGTATGGAGAAATCTGAAAATTCCACATAAAGCCACGGAACACTTAAAATGGAAATTCTGATTGATTCCTTTGGAGGCCATAGTTTCTGGCCAATGTCATATGGGTATAAATAAGGAAACAGTTATGCTTACTTTTCTTACAGGTAGTATATCCTACCAAAGCGATTACTATTTATTTGTGTCATGCCACAGCTAGATGCATGACCTACTGCAAACACTACAGTCTGAATGCAAATATCTCTATTAGAGGGGCATTATACAGTAGATTGTTCTTTTCATAAATGTTTTGTAGATTATCCATTTATATAGCCCATCTGGGTGTGTTTTTGTAAAAATGTATAGTTTTACTTATTTATTTTTTTTAATAACATTGTGCTTATTTTCAGACTACTAACCAGGCCCCAAAGTTTCAGATTTATACGGATGTATACAGACTTCAGACTGCTTCTGTTTGTATAATGGGTCTTTTCATATGCAGGGGAGGGGGGAGGTTCTGCTATCAGCCCCTTTCAGTGGGTGTCCCAGGCTTATCTCATTAATTGTGTTAAATTCAGAGCTAAGTAAGTTTTTAAAAGGTTTTACATTGGGTTTTGATTATCAGTAGCTGCATATATTATTCTTTATAGTAGTGTCTATAACATGGAATTAAATGAAAATTGGTGTATACTACCCCTTTAAGCCCTGCTGGGCCCTGTCACTGTATGAACCCTGCTGGGATATCTGCTAATTCTATTTGAACCAGAGGGGGCCGACACACACTTCTCTGCCACAGCACTGGAAATGTCAAATTAGAATTTAATTTGGACAAACCAGTTATAGACGAGTAGTGTTTGCCAGAGATTATACAGTAGTTAAAGCAGGCTGGCATATACATTTTCTGCTTAGCTGTGTGTGTTTAGCACCTAAGAGTGTATCTGCTTTGAGTGTGTGTGTGACATTTTGTTTAGGCCTTATACAGTGACTGTTAACCATATTACACTATGAGGCACCTTTGTAATGTTTTTGTAATCTAGCCTTTTATATAAACCGGTGTAAAGAAGAGCAGCTCCTAACATGTAAAAAGGTAGCGGGGGAGGGGCAGCAGCACTACTATGGCAACACTGACTCAAAATATATTGGAAAATAATAATGGCGGGGGGGGGGGGAGACAAATTTCCAAGAAAAATTGAATTTCTAAAATTATATATATATATATATATATATATATATATATATATATATATATATATATATATATATATATATATATATAAATAAATATATACACACACATAGCTTTTAAATATTTATATTTCCTACAAGCAGTATGGCTTTAAAATATAGATCTTACAACCTTTCTGCACATTTATCAAGGCGGTGGCAAGTAGTAAAGCCTTTACACCAGCTTTGAGAAGATGTATAGACATGCCAGGTAATGACAACTTACAGGCAGCGCACACGTTGCTTTAAAAGAGAAAGTAAACAACTTGTAATTTACAAGACATTTCTGTTGAGTTGCTATAGAATAACATATCTGCTTAGTCTAATGGTTTTTAAAACAAATTACCATCCTTTTTACTACAATTAGTTTTCATTAGCCAAACTCACACTATTTGCCTTATTTGGATGAGCCAATCCGGGCTTCAGTCTGCAGACAACAAGGATAGTCACTGTCATAAAGTTAGTATAAAGTACTTTGTTTTGCAGATGTTATCAGTCAAAAGGGACAGTCTAGATCCAATATTTATTCTTTACTAAAAACCAGACAAGCATCTTGCAATGGGCCCCACATATATAAGCTTGTAAGAAGTACATGAAACTTTTAAACAATCATTGTTTATTAGCAGCTGAAAATGGCCGCCAAGCTACGCCCACAGCTTTCTTCTTATCCAGTCAGATGTTTTCTTGTATGACAGTTTAGCAGTTCATGTTTAATATTTTTCAGCTAGCTGTTTCAAATCAGTGTATTCAAGTAGAAAAACATATTCACAAGTCAATCGTGATTGGAGAAACGTAACATACCAAAATATTAATGCAATAGGTGGATGGAGCTTGGCGGCCATTTTCAGCTCCTAAAATTTTGTTTTATTTAAAATGTTTCATGTACTTCTTACAAGCTTATAGATGTGGTTCCATTTGCAGGATGCTTCTCTAGTACTGTATGTAACAATAAGTAATCAAAATTATGTATTGGGTCTAGACTGTCCCTTTAAAGTCATTCAGGCAAAGATATATGACAGAGTTAGCCTTGAGAAGTCATGTTCTGAAATTTGAACTAAAATATATTGCAAAGCTGTTTCTTTACGCATAACTAAACATGTTATAAAAAAATCTCCAGGTGCTTACTGTCCCTTTACTTTTCAGAAGACACAAGAGTGTTCAACTCCTTTGCTTAAATCTCTAATGAATCACAGCATTTTTACTATACACTGTTATTTTCCCATAAGTAGATCCCTGATATCACAATCATTCTTAAAGGAACACTCAAGTCAAAATAAAATTTTCATGGTTCAGAAAGAGCATGCAATTTTAAACAACTTTACTATTTACTTCCATTAACAAAATGTGCAGTGTCTTTTTATATTTACACTTTGACTCACCAGTTCCTACTGAGCATGTGCAAGAATTTACAGAGTATACGTACATGCATTTGTTATAGGCTGATGACTGTCACATGATACAGGAGTGGAAATAGACATAACTTTCAAATTTGTTAGAAGAAAAAAAAATCTGCTACTCGTTTGAAGTTCTGTCTAAGTGCTATTGCATTGTCTTTTTATCATGCATTTATTTATTATGCAAATCTGCTCTATTTACTGGTCATTTAAGTAAACCATGACTTCTGGTCCAGGCACTTTTCCTAGCTAAGCCTCTGATTTCTACAACTGTTCCAAGAATTCAAAGGAAGTCTAAAATAACTGTTTATATTTAGGCCTGACACACAAGCTATGACCAAACACACCAAAATATACCACTGTAAGGGCTATTTAGCAGGAGAAACGTGCCAGGGGATACAGAGGGCATATACTGCTTGAAAGAAAGAAAGAAAAAAGGAATCTTTTAGCAGCTTTCATATACATTTAAACGTGTATGTAATGGATTTAATGTCGGGGTTTTTTTTGGGGGGGGGGGATTAAACGTTTAGAAAATAGCATTGCAACCAAAATAAAAATTCTAAAAGGCAGCTGGGCTAAATTGAAATTGTGAATATATATATATATATATATATATATATATATATATATATATATATATATATATATATATATATATATATATATATATATATATATATATATATATATATATATATATATATATATATATATATATATACACACACACACACACACACACACACAACAGAAGCAATAGGTCCAGCACAAATCAACAGTTCAGAAATAGGTAGCAGAGTGCACGGTAGCCAGAGGGTCCTGCTCACCTCCAATATATAAATCCAAAAGGAAAAAAGTAGATGGCTCCAGCACTGTTTTTTTAAAAGTGAAATAACCTTTATTAAGGTGACATAATGAACAGACAGCGACATTTCGGGTAACGCAGACGCATGATTAAGGGTCTGCGTTACCCGAAACGTTGCTGTCTGTTCATTATGTCACCTTAATAAAGGTTATTTCACTTTTAAAAAAAAACAGTGCTGGAGCCATCTACTTTTTTCCTTTTGGATATATATATATATGGAGATATATATATATATATATATATATATATATATATATATATATATATATATATATATATATATATATATATATATATATATATATATATATATATATATATATATATATATATTTATATTAATATATATATATTTATATATATATATTATTATTATTATATTATATATATATAAAAAAACAAGCATTTGTTATTATTACATAGTTTACATAGTAGATAAGGTTGAAAAAAGACTGAAGTCCATCGAGTTCAACCTATACAAATCTAAAATACTTACAAAAAGCTCCAGTTAAGCTTAAATAACCCCATTAAAATGTGACCCATTTAATACTAGCAATCATATCCATGAATTTTGTTTATATACAGAAATTTATCCAGACTATTTTTAAATGTATCTATGGTATTGGCATTCACTACCTCCTTTGGTAATAAGTTCCACAATTTTATTGCTCTTACAGTGAAAAAACGTTTCCGTTGCAGGAGATTAAATCTCCTTTCCTCCAACCTTAAATTATGACCTCTTGTCAGAACCAATTTTCTTGGAATAAAAAGAGCTTCTGCCATCTCTGTATATGGGCCTTGAATATATTTATATAAAGTATTCATGTCACCTCTCAAGCGCCTTTTTTCTAAAGAGAACAGACCCAGTTTGGCTAGCCTCTCCTCATAGGTTAATTTCTCCAATCCCCTTATTAGCTTTGTGGCCCTTCTCTGAACTTTTTCTAGTTCTGCAATATCTTTTTTAGCAATCGGTCCCCAGAACTGCACTCCAAACTCAAGGTGAGGTCTTACCAGGGCTTTATATAATGACAGAATTATGCTTTCCTCCCTTGAATCAATGCCTCTTTTAATACATGCTAGTATCTTATTAGCCTTTGAAGCCGCTGCCCTGCATTGTGCACTCATCTTTAGCTTGTTATCTATTACTACTCCCAAATCCCTTTCCTCCTGTGTTTGGCTAAGTCTTGTCCCATTTAAAAAATACATAGCCTGCTTATTTTTACTTCCAAAATGTAGAACCTTACATTTTTCCGTATTAAATCTCATTTTCCATTCACTTGCCCATAGTTCTAATTTTAGCAAATCCCTTTGCAAAGAGAGTTCATCCTGCTCTGACCTAATGACCTTACTTAACTTAGTATTATCTGCAAAAATAGAGATGTCGCTATTTAATCCTTGCTCCAAGTCATTTATAAAAATATTAAAAAGAACAGGGCCCAGTACTGATCCCTGGGGGACGCCACTGATTACCTTTGTCCAATCTGAGTATGATCCATTTACTGCTACTCGTTGCTCCCTATCTTTTATCCAGTTATTTATCCATGAGCTAACATTTTCAGCTATTCCCAGTCCCTTAATTTTGTGCATTAATCTCTCATGTGGCACTGTATCAAATGCCTTTGCAAAATCTAAGTATATCACATCAACTGATTCCCCTTTATCTATATTTTTACTTACTTCCTCGTAGAATCTAATTAGATTAGTTTGACATGATCTATTTCTCCTAAAGCCATGCTGATTAGAACTCATAATCTTGTTTACACGAATATGCTCATCAATATAATCCCTTATAATCCCTTCAAATATCTTCCCCACTATTGATGTCAGACTAACTGGTCTATAGCTTCCTGGATCATCCCTGCTTCCCTTTTTGAAGAGTGGCACCACATCAGCTTTAGCCAATCCTGGGGTACCATGCCTGAGGATAATGAGTCTTGAAAAATTAAGAGTAAAGGTTTGTCTATAACAGTGCTAAATTCACTTAACACCCTTGGGTGTATTCCATCTGGGCCTGGAGTTTTATTTACCTTAATATTTTTTAGTTTTTTCCTGATATCCTCTAAACAAAACCCAGTTAGTGGTATGGACTGGCATGTTCTATTCTGTTCCAAAGTATCATTCAATGGTTCCTCTCTTGTGTATACTGAAGAAAAAAACTGGTTTAGTACCTCAGCCTTCTCCCTGTCATTATTTATCATGCTACCCTCCACACATTTTAATGTACCTATATTATCCTTCTTAGATTTTTTTGCTATTTATGTACTTAAAGAACCTTTTAGGGTTAGACTTAGAATCCTTGGCAATTAATTTTTCATTTTCAATTTTGGCTAATTTGATTGCTTTTTTGCATGCTTTGTTACATTCCTTATAAATATTGTATGCTGAGTCTGTACTATTTTCTTTTAATAATTTAAATGCCCTACGTTTTTTCCTAATTTCTTTTAACACATTTTTATTTAGCCATAACGGCTTAGTTTTTTTATTTTTATTTTTATAACCATATGGTATGTATTGATATGTATATTTATTTAACAAATTTTTAAATATTATCCATTTATCCTCTGTATTTTTATTAGAAAATACATTGTCCCAATTTATATTATTTAATGATTTCCTTAAATCGTTGAATTTTGCTTTCTTGAAATTAAAAGTCTTAGTTAAGCCTTTAAAACACTGCATATGAAAATATGTTGCAAGTGAGATATAAATTGTTACTAGACTAGGATACAGGTCTGGGATAAACAGTAATCAGTGTTCAGCAGGTATAAACAGACAGCAACATGGAATGTTGCTAGTCAGTGGGCAGCATTAACCACCTACCTATGCAGCAGATTCACTTAAAGTGATGGTAAACTAAGACCCAGTCAAACATGCGATTGTATATAAAATAAAAAAATAAAAAGTGACTTTCATTCATGAAACCGCCACAATCTGTCGGTATTTGGAAATATTTATTAGCCTCATATTCACCTTCGTTCCCCCACCCGTAAAACCGCCGCCATTGATTTTTGATGTCACGTTTTTTTCAATACCAATAGAAATCCAGGCCAGTCGGCGACACGTGTTTAAGCAAACACGCCCTAGATTATGTAAGCGCATGCGCAATTTTTAATTTGTTCTATTTGCAATACTATTTGTATACAGTACTATGTATTGCATAAGGAATGACTCTGCATGCGCAGAGTGAACAGTGAAGTCCATGATGCCCTACTAATGACATAGAGAGCGGGTGGTTCCGCTTTCTACGTTGGTAATGGAACAGTTCAGGAAGTAATGCCGGGGGTGGAGTAAGGAGCGATAACGCTCATTAAGTCCATTAATATCAAATGTTTGAGATTTTTTTTAAATAAAGATAGCGATTTAGGTTGTACAGACTGGAGGAGTAATACTTTACTTTTAAAATGGACTAAATTTACCATCACTTTAAAGTGACTGCTAAGTTTAACAATAAATTTAACTAGGGTTAGTTTTTCACAAGTGAACAGACGTTTCTCAAGTTATAAAAACAGAGGACTCTCGATCTTAAAGGGACAGAAAGGTCCAAATTGAAAGGAGCATTTAAATTTTGAGTAGAAATTTTTGCAATTAACCTACATTAATCCCTTTACGGTGTTAGAACGGTCCATGTCATCCTAACAGCGCTGGGCTTTATTGCCGTTAGGATAGCATGGAACATCCTACCATATACCGTGTCCTGCAGCTTCCCACTGACATAAGCAAGAATCGCCCTTAGCAGCGTATGCAGTCCCCTGTGATCTGATCATGGCCTTGAAATCACATGATTGCACCGACGATCCATCATTTTTACGAATAGTGTTTACATCAGAAATTTTCTCCGACATGAATACTATAGCACCACAACAAAGGGGTTAACAAAAATTACTAGTTTTTGGAGGCATACATACATATGCTGTGTTCTCCGTGCACTAGCATTCAAACACCACACATTCTAAGTTAATCAGCAGGGGATTGTTTGACAAACTGTTTTGACACAATACACACCACCGCCAGCTCAGTAAAACAGTGTGGTATTTTAAAAGGGAGAGTCTACAATAGAATTTGTTTTGATTTATAAGATAATCCATTTATTACCCATTCCCCAGTTTTGCATTTCCAACACAGTTATATTAATCATTTTTACCTCTGTGATTACCTTGTATCTAAGCATCTTCTGACAGCCCCCTGATCACATGACTATTTATTATCTATTGACTTGCATTTAATACTGTGTTGTGCTAAATCTTAAATAACTCCTTGGGCGTCAACACATTGTTATCTACAGTATATGGTCCACATGAACTAGCAGTCTCCTGATGTGAAAAGCAAATAAAAAAAGCATGCGATTAAGAGGCTGTCTATAGAGCCTTTGCAACAGGAAGAAATTTAGAGGTTTAAATGTTATAAAGTACATTAATCTAGCAATGTTGGTTGTGCAAAACTAGGGAATGAGTAGTAAAAGGCATAATCTATCTTTTTAAACAATAACAATTTTAATGTAGACTGTCCCTTTAACTGTATTTTGTTTTTGGATTAAGATATGATGAAATATATACGATTTATTTTTATTTATTTTTAAATCCTCAAAATAAGATGTTTTTTAATTTCCCTGAATACCAAGATACCAATTGGTAGCAGGTTACTTACAACGCCAAACTAATATAAAGGGGCATATCTATCAAGCTCCGGATGGAGCTTGAGGCCCCGTGTTTCTGGCGACCCTGCAGGCTCGCCAGAAACACCAGTTATGAAGCAGCGGTCGAAAGATCGAATACGATCGGGTTGATTGACACCCTCTGCTAGCGAATCTGCAGGGGGCAGCATTGCACCAGCAGCTCACGAGAGCTGCTGGTGCAATGCTGAGTACGGAGAGCGTATTGCTCTCCGCATTCAGCGAGGTCTGGCGGACCTGATTCGCACTGTCGGATCAGGTCCGCCAGTTCATAGGTTAAATTGAGTCTTTGGGGGATATTTATCAGAGAAGTAAACATTTTCTAAAAGTACACATCTGAAGCAAAATAATTCAGAATAGAGCTTTATCTATAGAAATATCTGTCCAGTTGTCAACTTTAAAAATAGGCATACTTTGTTTTTCACTTAAATTAAAAAAAAAAAAAAAAAAAAAAAAAGTACATTCTAAATAAATATATATTTTTTGACATAATATTAAGATCGGAATAGTAACAAGAAAGAAAAAAGTAATAAGTTAAGAATGCATAAACACACAGACCAATAGTTAAAGTGAATTGTCAACTTTCATGATAAAGTGCTCGGTTTTTAAAAAAAACTATTAAAAACAGGGGCACTTTTATTCATGAAAGTTTACATTGCACCGGATTTTACAAATACTTACCTTCTTCTCCTGAAACGCTGGATCGCCGATACACAGCAATGACTAAACCGGCTTCCTCCAATCACGGCGTGGCCTCACCAGATGGACGCTCCTGGGGGGGAAGCCGTGATTGGAAAAAGCCACAGAGGACCTGCAGGCGGGGTATCGGCGATCCGGCGTTTCAGGAGAAGGTATTTGTAAAATGTGGTGCAATGTAAACTTTCATGAATAAAAGTGACCCTGTTTTTAATAGTTTTTTAAAAAACCTGGCACAAGTCTACCATAGAATTGTTATTGTTTTAAAATGATAGATAATCCCTTTATTACCCATTCCCCAGTTTTGCATAACCAACACTGTTATATTAATATACTTTTTACCTCTGTGATTACCTTGTATCTAGGAAACTTCTTTCAGCCCCCTGATCACATGACTGACTGTTTATTATCTATTGACTTGCATTTAGCATTGTGTTGTGCTAGATCTTAAATAACCTCCTGTGCCTGAACACAGTGTTATCTATATGGCCCACATGTACTTTCTGTCTCTTTGTGTTGAAAAGAGATTTAAAAAGCATGTGATAAGAGGCAGCCCTCAAAGGCTTAGACATTAGCATATGAGCCTACCTAGGTTTAGTTTAAACTAAGAATACCAAGAGAAAAAAGCAAATTTGATGATACAAGTAAATTGGAAAGTTGATTAAAATTAAAAGTCCTATCTGAATAATGAAAGTTTAATTTATACTAGACTGTCCCTTTAAGTATTAAAAGCTGAACTATGGCTGTGGAGTTCAATGATCACAACCACCTCTTTCAGATACAAAAAGAACAACAAACGTCTCTCCTAAGTCCCACTGGGAAGATTAATTAGTGCCATGTTCTCATGTTTATATAGCTTTCTACAAATAATGCATCTGAATTTATATTTTCAGTATAGGTGGCAGTTTCGACAGGCAAAATTGTCGATTTCAAATAACAAAATAAAGATAAAGGATGAGTTTGCAAATAATTAAATCCACTCAAGATGGTAAAATGAACCACTGGGAACACATTAAAGGGAAAGTCTACACCTCAGTCATCTTAAAGTCTTACCTTAGATTAAAGGGACAGTCTACACGCGTTTGCAAGCACCTTGTTTGGGATCTTTGTGCTGCGGGCACCCCACTCCGTCCTGTGCCACCTCATGCAGGGCAAAAGTGATTACAGTATTCTTGGGAAAATTTCTTTATTTGGCAGCCCTAATATGGCCGCTAAACTCCTCCTCCCTCATTCTTGGGTGTTTGTTTAAAATCACATCCAGCAGTGTGCGTGAATGGACTGAACAACATTAAGACACTAGGGCAGACACATAGCGCATGCGCAAAACTACAGAGCGTCATGAAATTTACAAGTGAGAGTCTGACTATTGGATGCTGCCTCACAATAGACACGCCCACGGATTCTCTGGGATGAGTTTGCTTCCATTCTATAAAAACGGCCAAATTTGGAAAGTATTTTTTATAAAAATCTTTTTTTTTTTTTTCTATTGCCCTGCATGAGGTGGCACAGGACGGAGTGCGGTGCCCGTAGCACAACGATCCCAAACAAGGTGCTTGCAAACTGTAGACTGTCCCTTTAAGATGCAAATAGCCTCCTGCACCTTTTCTATATCATGCAGCAGGAATGGTAAAACAGAATTTATGTTTACCTGATAAATTACTTTCTCCAACGGTGTGTCCGGTCCACGGCGTCATCCTTACTTGTGGGATATTCTCTTCCCCAACAGGAAATGGCAAAGAGCCAGCAAAGCTGGTCACATGATCCCTCCTAGGCTCCGCCTACCCCAGTCATTCGACCGACGTTAAGGAGGAATATTTGCATAGGAGAAACCATATGATACCGTGGTGACTGTAGTTAAAGAAAAAAAAATTATCAGACCTGATTAAAAAACCAGGGCGGGCCGTGGACCGGACACACCGTTGGAGAAAGTAATTTATCAGGTAAACATAAATTCTGTTTTCTCCAACATAGGTGTGTCCGGTCCACGGCGTCATCCTTACTTGTGGGAACCAATACCAAAGCTTTAGGACACGGATGAAGGGAGGGAGCAAATCAGGTCACCTAAATGGAAGGCACCACGGCTTGCAAAACCTTTCTCCCAAAAATAGCCTCAGAAGAAGCAAAAGTATCAAACTTGTAAAATTTGGTAAAAGAGTGCAGTGAAGACCAAGTCGCTGCCCTACATATCTTATCAACAGAAGCCTCGTTCTTGAAGGCCCATGTGGAAGCCACAGCCCTAGTGGAAGGAGCTGTGATCCTTTCAGGAGGCTGCCGTCCGGCAGTCTCGTAAGCCAATCTGATGATGCTTTTAATCCAAAAAGAGAGAGAGGTAGAAGTTGCTTTTTGACCTCTCCTTTTACCAGAATAAACAACAAACAAGGAAGATGTTTGTCTAAAATCCTTTGTAGCATCTAAATAGAATTTTAGAGCGCGAACAACATCCAAATTGTGCAACAAACGTTCCTTCTTCGAAACTGGTTTCGGACACAGAGAAGGCACGACTATCTCCTGGTTAATGTTTTTGTTAGAAACAACTTTTGGAAGAAAACCAGGTTAGTACGTAAAACCACCTTATCTGCATGGAACACCAGATAAGGAGGAGAACACTGCAGAGCAGATAATTCTGAAACTCTTCTAGTAGAAGAAATTGCAACCAAAAACAAAACTTTCCAAGATAATAACTTAATATCAACGGAATGTAAGGGTTCAAACGGAACCCCCTGAAGAACTGAAAGAACTAAGTTGAGACTCCAAGGAGGAGTCAAAGGTTTGTAAACAGGCTTGATTCTAACCAGAGCCTGAACAAAGGCTTGAACATCTGGCACAGCTGCCAGCTTTTTGTGAAGTAACACAGACAAGGCAGAAATCTGTCCCATCAAGGAACTTGCAGATAATCCTTTTTCCAATCCTTCTCGAAGGAAGGATAGACTCTTAGGAATCTTAACCTTGTCCCAAGGGAATCCTTTAGATTCACACCAACAGATATATTTTTTCCAAATTTTGTGGTAAATTTTTCTAGTTACAGGCTTTCTGGCCTGAACAAGAGTATCAATAACAGAATCTGAGAACCCTCGCTTTGATAAGATCAAGCGTTCAATCTCCAAGCAGTCAGCTGGAGTGGGACCAGATTCGGATGTTCGAACGGACCTTGAACAAGAAGGTCTCGTCTCAAAGGTAGCTTCCATGGTGGAGCCGATGACATATTCACCAGATCTGCATACCAAGTCCTGCGCGGCCACGCAGGAGCTATCAAGATCACCGACGCCCTCTCCTGATTGATCCTGGCTACCAGCCTGGGGATGAGAGGAAACGGCGGGAATACATAGGCTAGTTTGAAGGTCCAAGGTGCTACTAGTGCATCTACTAGAGTCGCCTTGGGATCCCTGGATCTGGACCCGTAGCAAGGAACCTTGAAGTTCTGACGAGAGGCCATCAGATCCATGTCTGGAATGCCCCACAGTTGAGTGATTTGGGCAAAGATTTCCGGATGGAGTTCCCACTCCCCCGGATGCAATGTCTGACGACTCAGAAAATCCGCTTCCCAATTTTCCACTCCTGGGATGTGGATTGCAGACAGGTGGCAGGAGCGAGTCTCCGCCCATTGAATGATTCTGGTCACTTCTTCCATCGCCAGGGAACTCCTTGTTCCCCCCTGATGGTTGATGTACGCAACAGTCATCATGTTGTCTGATTGAAACCGTATGAACTTGGCCCTCGCTAGCTGAGGCCAAGCCTTGAGAGCATTGAATATCGCTCTCAGTTCCAGAATATTTATCGGTAGAAGAGATTCTTCCCGAGACCAAAGACCCTGAGCTTTCAGGGATCCCCAGACCGCGCCCCAGCCCATCAGACTGGCGTCGGTCGTGACAATGACCCACTCTGGTCTGCGGGAGGTCACCCCTTGTGACAGGTTGTCCAGGGACAGCCACCAACGGAGTGAGTCTCTGGTCCTCTGATTTACTTGTATCTTCGGAGACAAGTCTGTATAGTCCCCATTCCACTGACTGAGCATACACAGTTGTAATGGTCTTAGATGAATGCGCGCAAAAGGAACTATGTCCATTGCCGCTACCATCAAACCTATCACTTCCATGCACTGCGCTATGGAAGGAAGAGGAACGGAATGAAGTATCCGACAAGAGTTTAGAAGTTTTGTTTTTCTGGTCTCTGTCAGAAAAATCCTCATTTCTAAGGAGTCTATTATTGTTCCCAAGAAGGGAACTCTTGTCGACGGAGATAGAGAACTCTTTTCCACGTTCACTTTCCATCCGTGAGATCTGAGAAAGGCCAGGACTATGTCCGTGTGAGCCTTTGCTTGAGGAAGGGACGACGCTTGAATCAGAATGTCGTCCAAGTAAGGTACTACAGCAATGCCCCTTGGTCTTAGCACCGCCAGAAGGGACCCTAGTACCTTTGAGAAAATCCTTGGAGCAGTGGCTAATCCGAAAGGAAGCGCCACGAACTGGTAATGTTTGTCCAGGAATGCGAACCTTAGGAACCGATGATGTTCCTTGTGGACAGGAATATGTAGATACGCATCCTTTAAATCCACCGTGGTCAAGAATTGACCTTCCTGGATGGAAGGATTGTTCGAATGGTTTCCATTTTGGACGATGGAACCTTGAGAAACTTGTTTAGGATCTTGAGATCTAAGATTGGTCTGAACGTTCCCTCTTTTTTGGGAACTACGAACAGATTGGAGTAGAACCCCATCCCTCGTTCTCTTAATGGAACAGGATGAATCACTTCCAGAAGATAACCTTGGGAGACTATTTCTAGCGCCCAAGGATCCAGAACATCTCTTGGCCAAGCCTGAGTGAAGAGAGAGAGTCTGCCCCCCACCAAATCCGGTCCCGGATCGGGGGCCCGCATCTCATGCTGTCTTGGGAGCAGTGGCAGGTTTCTTGGCCTGCTTTCCTTTGTTCCAGCCTTGCATAGGTCTCCAGGATGGATTGGCTTGAGAAGTATTACCCTCCTGCTTAGAGGACGTAGCACTTGGGGCTGGTCCGTTTCTGCGAAAGGGACGAAAATTAGGTTTATTTTTGGCCTTGAAAGACCTATCCTGAGGAAGGGCGTGGCCCTTGCCCCCAGTGATATCAGAGATAATCTCTTTCAAGTCAGGGCCAAACAGTGTTTTCCCCTTGAAAGGAATGTTAAGCAATTTGTTCTTGGAAGACGCATCCGCTGACCAAGATTTTAACCAAAGCGCTCTGCGCGCCACAATAGCAAACCCAGAATTTTTCGCCGCTAACCTAGCCAATTGCAAGGTGGCGTCTAGGGTGAAAGAATTAGCCAATTTAAGAGCACGAATTCTGTCCATAATCTCCTCATAAGAAGAAGAATTACTAATAATCGCCTTTTCTAGCTCATCGAACCAGAAACACGCGGCTGTAGTGACAGGGACAATGCATGCAATTGGTTGTAGAAGGTAACCTTGCTGAACAAACATCTTTTTTAGCAAACCTTCTAATTTTTTATCCATAGGATCTTGGAAAGCACAACTATCTTCTATGGGTATAGTGGCGCGCTTGTTTAGAGTAGAAACCGCCCCCTCGACCTTGGGGACTGTCTGCCATAAGTCCTTTCTGGGGTCGACTATAGGAAACAATTTTTTAAATATGGGGGGAGGTACGAAAGGTATACCGGGCCTGTCCCATTCTTTATTAACAATGTACGCCACCCGCTTGGATATAGGAAAAGCTTCAGGGGGGCCCCGGGGCCTCTAGGAACTTGTCCATTTTACATAGTGTTTCTGGAATGACCAGATAACCACAATCATCCAAATTGGATAACACCTCCTTAAGCAGAGCGCGGAGATGTTCCAACTTAAATTTAAAAGTAATCACATCAGGTTCAGCTTGTTGAGAAATTTTTCCTGAATCTGAAATTTCTCCCTCAGACAAAACCTCCCTGGCCCCCTCAGACTGGTGTAGGGGCCCTTCAGAAACAATATCATCAGCGTCCTCATGCTCTTCAGTATTTTCTAAAACAGAGCAGTCGCGCTTTCGCTGATAAGTGGCATATTGGCTAAAATGTTTTTGATAGAATTATCCATTACAGCCGTTAATTGTTGCATAGTAAGGAGTATTGGCGCGCTAGATGTACTAGGGGCCTCCTGTATGGGCAAGACTGGTGTAGACGAAGGAGGGGATGATGCAGTACCATGCTTACTCCCCTCACTTGAGGAATCATCTTGGGCATCATTTTTACTAAATTTTTTATGACATAAATCACATCTATTTAAATGAGAAGGAACCTTGGCTTCCCCACAGTCAGAACACAATCTATCTGGTAGTTCAGACATGTTAAACAGGCATAAACTTGATAACAAAGCACAAAAAACGTTTTAAAATAAAACCGTTACTGTCACTTTAAATTTTAAACTGAACACACTTTATTACTGCAATTGCGAAAAAGTATGAAGGAATTGTTCAAAATTCACCAAAATTTCACCACAGTGTCTTAAAGCCTTAAAAGTATTGCACACCAAATTTGGAAGCTTTAACCCTTAAAATAACGGAACCGGAGCCGTTTTTATATTTAACCCCTTTACAGTCCCTGGAATCTGCTTTGCTGAGACCCAACCAAGCCCAAAGGGGAATACGATACCAAATGATGCCTTCAGAAAGACTTTTCTATGTATCAGAGCTCCACACACATGCAGCTGCATGCCATGCTGTTCTCAAAAACAAGTGCGCCATACCGGCGCGAAAATGAGGCTCTGACTATGATTAGGGAAAGCCCCTATAGAATAAAGTGTCTAAAACAGTGCCTGCCGATATTATTTTACAAAAAATACCCAGATTAAATGATTCCTCAAGGCTAAATATGTGTAAATATGATCGATTTAGCCCAGAAAATGTCTACAGTCTTAATAAACCCTTGTGAAGCCCTTATTTACTGTCTGAATAAAAATGGCTTACCGGATCCCATAGGGAAAATGACAGCTTCCAGCATTACATCGTCTTGTTAGAATGTGTCATACCTCAAGCAGCAAAAGACTGCTCACTGTTCCCCCAACTGAAGTTAATTCCTCTCAACAGTCCTGTGTGGAACAGCCATGGATTTTAGTAACGGTTGCTAAAATCATTTTCCTCATACAAACAGAAATCTTCATCTCTTTTCTGTTTCAGAGTAAATAGTACATACCAGCACTATTTTAAAATAACAAACTCTTGATTGAATAATAAAAACTACAGTTAAACACTAAAAAACTCTAAGCCATCTCCGTGGAGATGTTGCCTGTACAACGGCAAAGAGAATGACTGGGGTAGGCGGAGCCTAGGAGGGATCATGTGACCAGCTTTGCTGGCTCTTTGCCATTTCCTGTTGGGGAAGAGAATATCCCACAAGTAAGGATGACGCCGTGGACCGGACACACCTATGTTGGAGAAAAGAAAGTTATTTTAAAATGAATATTGTTTCTGGACACTTTGAAATGACTTCCAAGCTCAGCCCACTGATGACATCATAATCTGGGCTCCATATGGCAATCACAAAAGGCTCACTAGTTGGATTCAACACATTGTCAATGCTATTCAGCATAGTGCTTAGATGCAGCCCAGATTGTAATGTCAGCAGTGGGCTGAGCTTGGCAGCCATTTCAAAACTGGCCAGAAACAATATTCATTTTAACATAACTTTTTTTACGGTTCCTGCTGCATAATATAGAAAGGGTGCAGGAGGCTATTTGCAGCTTAATCTAAAAGGAAGACTTTAAGATGACTAAGGTGTAGACTGTCCATTTGAAGAGGAGAACAATGTCCCTTTAAAACCTGCCAGACCCTATAAATCACCCAACAAACTTTGGGGAATATAAAAACAGACATTTGTCCAAGGAACTAGCCTCAAAGGTAAGAGCTGGAAGGGGAGTCCAAGGGAGTCCCAGGTGGGTAAATAATGATGTCAACCGGCTCCTCACCAAGCCAATCAGTATTATAGGAAGGGGAATGTGCAGAACTGCACTTGTGAGTGAGTGTGAGTGGAAGGGAAATATTCACACACGGCAAACCAGGGTTATCCCTCCTGACAAGCAGATTTTTATTTTACAGAAAAGAGAGGCTTGTAATTTAAAATGAAAAAAAATAAGAGATGCCTTTTTAAAAAATAAATAACTAAAATGAGCATGTCCTCTTTCTCCTATCCCTCCCCCTAAGCTGATCACCTCTCCCAAGTTGGAAGGAGAGGTGACCAGCTAGCTCAGTTTTGCAACACATAACATACTTGGCCCGAGAAGCCCACTTCTATAAGCGCAATAAATGAATGAACTCTTTTTTTATTTTTTATTTACAGACTCAGTTCATACAATGAGAAGTTTGTTAGGAAAAATATCTGCAGACGATTTATAACCAATGCTACGGGTCGCCAAAGTAATAATTTGAGAGTAGGACTAGTACTGCAAAAACACGTTTGAGCTGCCAATGGTAAATTGTTTGCAGATTATTATTATTTATAATAAAGTCTGGGATTTCACAACATGTATGTGTCACACACTAACTTGCTATAATTAGCATTATAAGTCCTATAGCAAGTCAGGTTTAAAATAGTTAGAAACTGAGATTTGTGCGTCTAATCATTTTAAACCGCTGACTTGCAATAATTAGGGTTTTTAAGCTCTAAATATAGCAAGTCAGTGAGTGCAGAAGAGAATATGATTTGATATCAGCAGCTTTACCTTTAAAGTCAACTGGATTTGAGCAGGGGGAAAATAAAAATCAGTCGTGTCAGATTTCTCTAGGGCAAAACATGATTTTAAAGGAATATGAAACCAAATTTTTTTCTTTTATGATTCAGATAGAGCAACTTTCTAATTTACTCCTATTAAATTTTCTTTGTTCTCTTGGCATCTTTATTTGAAAAAGCAGGAACGTAAGCTTAGGAGCCAGCCTGCTTTTGGTTCAGCACCTAGGTAGCGCTTGCCGATTAGTGGCTAAATGTGCTATCACAGTGGTGAGTGTGAGCAGAACCACAGATAGGAAAATGCTTGAGAGCTCAGAAGCACATTAGCTCAGTGCTGGCTGTGTTGTGTAATCATTTGTAAGTACACCCTATACTGCGGGGGGGACATTTACTTTCCAAAAATGGGGGGGAGAGTGTGTGTGCGAGTGTGTGCGCGCGCATATGCAGTGTTGTCCCCAGGGTTTCTTTTTTGTTTTTTTTTGTTTTATTAACAGGTGCACCACGCACCTGATTTAACTGACCAAGGGCTTTAAATTTTAGCTAAAAATAAGCTAACATCAGCTAATATTTTTTTTATTTAAATGTTTATTGCTCAAACTATCATTAAACTGATACTAAATCCATTTTTTTCTTTCATGATTGAGATAGAAAGATGCTTAAAATTGCATGTTGTAATTTACTCCTTTTATCAGTTTTTCTTCATTCTCTTGCTTAGAAGCCGGTCCATTTTAGGTTCAGCACCCTGGATAGCGCTTGCTTATTGGTAGCTACATTTAGCCACCAATAAGCAAGCGTAACCCAGGTTCTGAACCAAAAATGGGCTGGCTCCTAAGCTTTACATTCTTGCTTTTTAAATAAAGATAGCAAGAGAATGAAGAAAATTGATAATAGGAGTAAATTAGAAAGGTGCTTAAAATTGCATGCTCTATCTGAAACATTAAAGAAAAAAAATTGTGGTTTAGTGTCCCTTTAAATACATTTATGTTAAATAATGCAATTAAGTTGTGCTTTAGATAGCAGAAAATGTTATCATATTAGAAAGTATTACACTGTCCCCACCCGGTTACTTTATAATGTCACCTGGCTAGCAAAATATTCTGTGGCTATGTATGTATGTATGTATGTATGCATGTACACACATAAAAAATAAGCTAGCAGTCCCTTGAAATTTCTTACTAGCCCACTTTTTTTTTTTAATTTCACGTTTTCAATTTTGACAAAAAACAGAATTTATGTTTACCTGATAAATTACTTTCTCCAACGGTGTGTCCGGTCCACGGCGTCATCCTTACTTGTGGGATATTCTCTTCCCCAACAGGAAATGGCAAAGAGCCCAGCAAAGCTGGTCACATGATCCCTCCTAGGCTCCGCCTACCCCAGTCATTCGACCGACGTTAAGGAGGAATATTTGCATAGGAGAAACCATATGGTACCGTGGTGACTGTAGTTAAAGAAAATAAATTATCAGACCTGATTAAAAAAACCAGGGCGGGCCGTGGACCGGACACACCGTTGGAGAAAGTAATTTATCAGGTAAACATAAATTCTGTTTTCTCCAACATAGGTGTGTCCGGTCCACGGCGTCATCCTTACTTGTGGGAACCAATACCAAAGCTTTAGGACACGGATGAAGGGAGGGAGCAAATCAGGTCACCTAAATGGAAGGCACCACGGCTTGCAAAACCTTTCTCCCAAAAATAGCCTCAGAAGAAGCAAAAGTATCAAACTTGTAAAATTTGGTAAAAGTGTGCAGTGAAGACCAAGTCGCTGCCCTACATATCTGATCAACAGAAGCCTCGTTCTTGAAGGCCCAAGTGGAAGCCACAGCCCTAGTGGAATGAGCTGTGATTCTTTCGGGAGGCTGCCGTCCGGCAGTCTCGTAAGCCAATCTGATGATGCTTTTAATCCAAAAAGAGAGAGAGGTAGAAGTTGCTTTTTGACCTCTCCTTTTACCGGAATAAACAACAAACAAGGAAGATGTTTGTCTAAAATCCTTTGTAGCATCCAAATAGAATTTTAGAGCGCGAACAACATCCAAATTGTGCAACAAACGTTCCTTCTTTGAAACTGGTTTCGGACACAGAGAAGGTACGATAATCTCCTGGTTAATGTTTTTGTTAGAAACAACTTTTGGAAGAAAACCAGGTTTAGTACGTAAAACCACCTTATCTGCATGGAACACCAGATAAGGAGGAGAACACTGCAGAGCAGATAATTCTGAAACTCTTCTGGCAGAAGAAATTGCAACTAAAAACAAAACTTTCCAAGATAATAACTTAATATCAACGGAATGCAAGGGTTCAAACGGAACCCCCTGAAGAACTGAAAGAACTAAATTGAGACTCCAAGGAGGAGTCAAAGGTTTGTAAACAGGCTTGATTCTAACCAGAGCCTGAACAAAGGCTTGAACATCTGGCACAGCAGCCAGTTTTTTGTGAAGTAACACCGACAAGGCAGAAATCTGTCCCTTCAGGGAACTTGCAGATAATCCCTTTTCCAATCCTTCTTGAAGGAAGGATAGAATCCTAGGAATCTTAACCTTGTCCCAAGGGAATCCTTTAGATTCACACCAACAGATATCTAAAAAACTCTAAGCCATCTCCGTGGAGATGTTGCCTGTACAACGGCAAAGAGAATGACTGGGGTAGGCGGAGCCTAGGAGGGATCATGTGACCAGCTTTGCTGGGCTCTTTGCCATTTCCTGTTGGGGAAGAGAATATCCCACAAGTAAGGATGACGCCGTGGACCGGATACACCTATGTTGGAGAAATATACTTTCTATACACTCAACCTAAACATTATATTAATTTTAAAAAAAAACTGCAAACCTTACAATAATGCACCCTTTCACAAAATTCTGCCTTTTTATTAGTTGATTAATAAAATTGTTATTTTATACGGATTTAAAAAATACAATATTAAAACTTAAAAACACTGGTGTTGGATTGGTATCACTCTGAATTAAGATACATATTATAAAAAATTACATATTTATATCACATAAGCATGTATAGTTACTCTAAAAAACATGAGAATCCTTGATTAACCATATAGTACAATACATATATTGTTATAAGAGTAAATGTCTCTTTTATAAAACTTTAGTTTAGAGTGAGCCCTCTGTTGATTAAGGTTAATATTGCCAAGGCCTTATTGCAATTCCTCAGGGCTTGAATAAAAATCCTCACTTCTAGATTATCTTGTCGTATTTTAGTAAGCGAGTAAGGCATAGGTAAAATAGTACTTAAAACTTCGCTATTTGCGGATGATCTCCTTTTATTTGTATCCAACCTGAAGAACAATATTGAAGATATTCTTAGCCTTTTGGATCAATATAGATTAGTTTCAGGTTATAAAACCAAAATTGCAAAATCCAACATACTTTGGCTGAAAAAAAAATGGATTCCCAATTTCAACAATTTACAGAAACTAAATCATTAGAGTACTTAGGTCTTAAAATCTCAGCCAACCCTGCAAGTTGGTATGGAGATAATATCTCGGCCACTCTGCAAGAGAATAGTGAAAATTTGAAAACTGGTCAACCTTGACAGTCTCCTTGTCAGGAAAAAATTATTTTTTATAAAAGGTTTATTATTCCCAAAATTATACACTTAGGATGTTCCCTGTTAATTAAGAAGATCAACCTATGGCGATTTAACCAATCTTTGAGATATTTTCTTTGGAGGGGGAGAAAAGCAAGAATAAAACTTGCTAATCTCTATAATCAGCCTTATTGCAAAGGAGGTCTTGATCTGGAATGGTATAATCAATGGAATGGTATAATCAAGCAACTATTTTGCGCTTCCCCATCGATTGGTTGTTACAATCTTTTAGATATTCAAATAAAGCTCTAGAGGAGCAGATATGTTACCCGTACTCTCTGAACTTTGTGATACATGCGCTAAACAAGGATCTAGGGAAAACTCTCTCTTCCCATCCCCTATATAGAGATATCTTAGGGGTATGGAGGAAATCAACAAAGTTATTGGGTACAGAATCAAATGTTTTCAAATGGTTGCCAATACAAGGTAATAGTAAATTTTCCCTTAGGAAACATTGTTTTGCTCTACTACACCCTCGATTGGTGAAGTTAGGAAATTGCTAATCAACTCTGCCAAAAACAGCAGCATACGACTCTAGACTAGAAATGAAGAGAGATAACTCCTTTGGCAGGATCTGGAGTGATTTTGCTCATTATAAAAAGAGATTTCATACTGCGTTTAGAACAAATTATTAACACCCAAGTGAAGTAGGGTGGGCTCAGTAGAGCCTTAGTAAGCTTTGTGGGGGGGTTTGTGTTGGTTTGTTTTTTCGAGGGACGGAGGAGGGGTGTAATATTGATGAGGTAATTTGATTTATAAATTATACATATATAAAATAACAAGTATTGCATTGAGCAATGATACTTTTTTTATTGGACTATCTATACATTTATAAGATGACAAGCTTTCGGAAGAATGTCTTCCTTTTTCAAGTCTGAAGCAATACTAATTTGATGGAATTTACAGATTATATCTTAACCCCTTAACGACCGAGGACGTGCAGGGTACGTCCTCAAAAAAAAAAAAAAAAAGGCAGTTAACGCGTGAGGACGTGCCCTGCACGTCCTCGTGTGGAAAGCAGCTGGAAGCGACTTCCAGCTGCTTTCCGGTTATTTCAGTGATGCCTCAATATGGAGGCATCCTGCAATAACCTTGTATGGCCATCCGATGCAGAAAGAGCCACTCTGTGGCCCTCTCTGCACCAGACATCGATGGCCGGTATCGTTGGTGGGTGGGAGCCGACTTGGGAGGCGGCCAGCGATGGCCCTGGTGATGTGGAAGGGGCGGGATCGTGGCCGGGGGCGCGCACGGGAGGGAGGGGGCGGTCACCGCTACACTACAGAAAAAGTTGTAGTAAAAAATGAAAAAATTGGGATAAAAAGCATTATAAAAAAACAAGATCAGGCAGTTGGTGAGGGGGGCGAAGCTACACTACAGAAAAAAAAAAAAGAAAACAAAAAAAAAAACCTTTTTTTTTTTGCAAACTGGGTACTGGCAGACAGCCAGTACCCAAGATGGCCCCCAATAAGGCAGATGGGGAGGGTTAGAGAGCTGTTTTTTTTTGGGGGGGGGGGATCAGGGAGGTTGGGGGCTAAGGGTGGATGCTACACCGCAGCATATGTAAATATGCCATAAAAATATTTTTTAAAAAAAACTTATTTTAGTACTGGCAGACTTTCTGCCAGTACTTAAGATGGCGGAGACAATTGTGGGGTGGGGGAGGGAAGGGAGCTGTTTGGGAGGGATCAGGGGGTCTGATGTGTCAGGTGGGAGGCTGATCTCTACAGTAAAGCTAAAATTAACCCTGCAAGCTCCCTACAAACTACCTAATTAACCCCTTCACTGCTAGCAATAATACACGCCTGATGCGCAGCAGCATTTAGCGGCCTTCTAATTACCAGAAAGCAATGCCAAAGCCATGTATGTCTGCTATTTCTGAACAAAGGGGATCCCAGAGAAGAATTTACAACCATTAATGCTATAATTGCACAAGCTGTTTGTAAATAATTTCAGTGAGAAACCGAAAGTTTGTGATAAAAATTGTGAAAAAGTGAACGATTTTTTGTATTTGATTGCATTTGGCGGTAAAATGGTGGCATGAAATATACCAAAATGGGCCTAGATCAATACTTTGGGATGTCTACTACACTAAAGCTAAAATTAACCATACAAGCTCCCTAATTAACCCCTGCACTGCTGGGCATAATACACGTATGGTGCGCAGCGGCATTTAGCGGCCTTCTAATTACCAAAAAGCAATGCCAAAGCCATATATGTCTGCTATTTCTGAACAAAGGGGATCACAGTGAAGAATTTACAACCATTTATGCCATAATTGCACAAGCTGTTTGTAAATAATTTCAGTGAGAAACCGAAAGTTTGTGAAAAAATTTGTGAAAAAGTGAACGATTTTTTGTATTTGATCGCATTTGGCGGTGAAATGGTGGCATGAAATATACCAAAATTGGCCTAGATCAATACTTTGGGATGTCTACTAAAAAAAAAATATATACATGTCAATGGATATTCAGGGATTCCTGAAAGATATTAGTGTTCTAATGTAACTAGCGCTAATTTTGAAAAAAAAAAATGGTTTGGAAATAGCAAAGTGCTACTTGTATTTATGGCCCTATAACTTGCAAAAAAACAGAATTTATGCTTACCTGATAAATTACTTTCTCCAACGGTGTGTCCGGTCCACGGTGTCATCCATTACTTGTGGGATATTCTCCTCCCCCACAGGGAAAGGCAAGGAGAGCACACAGCAAGAGCTGTCCATATAGTCCCTCCCAGGCTCCGCCCCCCCAGTCATTCGACCGACGGTTAGGAGAAAAAAAGGAGAAACTATAGTGTGCCGTGGTGACTGTAGTGTATAGAGAAAGAAATTCTTCAAACCTGATTAAAAAACCAGGGCGGGCCGTGGACTGGACACACCGTTGGAGAAAGTAATTTATCAGGTAAGCATAAATTCTGTTTTCTCCAACATTGGTGTGTCCGGTCTACGGTGTCATCCATTACTTGTGGGAACCAATACCAAAGCTTTAGGACACGGATGAAGGGGAGGGAGCAAATCAGGTTACCTAAACAGAAGGCACCACGGCTTGCAAAACCTTTCTCCCAAAAATAGCCTCTTGATAGAAGAATAAAAAACTACAACTAAACACCACAAACTCCTCACCATCCCCGAGGAGATGCTACTTGTTCAGAGCGGCAAGGAGAATGACTGGGGGGGCGGAGCCTGGGAGGGACTATATGGACAGCTCTTGCTGTGTGCTCTCCTTGCCTTTCCCTGTGGGGGAGGAGAATATCCCACAAGTAATGGATGACACCGTGGACCGGACACACCAATGTTGGAGAAAACAGAATTTATGCTTACCTGATAAATTACTTTCTCTTGCGGTGTATCCAGTCCACGGATTCATCCTTTACTTGTGGGATATTCTCATTCCCTACAGGAAGTAGCAAAGAGAGCACACAGCAGAGCTGTCCATATAGCTCCCCCTCTAGCTCCACCCCCAGTCATTCGACCAAAGGTTAGGAAGAAAAAGCAGAAACCATAGGGTGCAGTGGTGACTGTAGTTTAAACAAAAAAATTTTACCTGACTTAAATGCCAGGGCGGCCGTGGACTGGATACACCGCAAGAGAAAGTAATTTATCAGGTAAGCATAAATTCTGTTTTCTCTTGCAAGGTGTATCCAGTCCACGGATTCATCCTTTACTTGTGGGATACCAATACCAAAGCTTTAGGACACGGATGAAGGGAGGGAACAAGACCGGTACCTTAAACGGAAGGCACCACTGCTTGCAAAACCTTTCTCCCAAAAATAGCCTCCAAGAAGCAAAAGTATCGAATTTGTAAAATTTGTCAAAAGTATGCAGTGAAGACCAAGTCGCTGCCTTACAAATCTGTTCAACAGAAGCCTCATTCTTGAAAGCCCATGTGGAAGCCACTGCTCTGGTAGAATGAGCAGTAATTCTTTCAGGAGGCTGCTGGCCAGCAGTCTCATAGGCCAAACGGATGATGCTTTTCAGCCAAAAGGAAAGAGAGGTGCAGTCGCTTTCTGACCTCTCCTCTTACCAGAATAGATAACAAACAAAGAAGATGTTTGTCTGAAATCCTTAGTTGCTTGCAAATAGAACTTTAGAGCACAAACTACATCAAGATTGTGCAACAGACGTTCCTTCTTCGAAGAAGGATTGGGACACAGAGAAGGAACAACAATTTCCTGGTTAATATTCCTGTTAAAAACCACTTTAGGAAGAAAACCAGGTTTAGTACGCAAAACTACCTTATCTGCGTGTTACACCAGGTAAGGTGAATCACACTGTAAGGCAGATAATTCTGACACTCTTCAGGTAGAAGAGATAGCTACCAAAAACAAAATCTTTCCAAGATAACAACTTAATATCTATCGAATGTAAAGGTTCAAACGGAACCCCTTGAAGAACTGAAAGAACTAGATTTAGACTCCATGGCGGAGCCACAGGTATATAGACAGGCTTGATTCTGACTAAAGCCTGTGCAAACGCTTGAACGTCTGGTACTTCTGCCAGAAGCTTGTGTAAAAGGATAGACAGAGCAGATATCTGTCCCTTTAAAGAACTAGCCGACAATCCTTTCTCCAATCCGTCTTGGAGAAAGGACAATATCCTGGGAATCCTAATCTTACTCCATGAGTAACCCTTGGATTCACACCAACAAAGATATTTCCGCCATATCTTATGGTAGATTTTCCTGGTGACAGGCTTTCTAGCCTGAATCAAAGTATTTATAACTGGCTCAGAGAAACCACGCTTTGATAGAATTAAGCGTTCAATCTCCAAGCAGTCAGACGCAGAGAAACTAGATTTGGATGCTTGAACAGACCCTGTATTAGAAGGTCCTGCCTCATTGGCAGTGTCCATGGTAGGACAGATGGCATGTCAACTAGGTCTGCATACCAAGTCCTGCGTAGCCACGCAGGCGCTATCAAAATCACCGAAGCCTTCTCCTGCTTGATTCTGGCGATCAGACGAGGGAGAAGAGGAAACGGTGGGAAAAACAGAATTTATGCTTACCTGATAAATTACTTTCTCCAACGGTGTGTCCGGTCCACGGCGTCATCCTTACTTGTGGGATATTCTCTTCCCCAACAGGAAATGGCAAAGAGCCCAGCAAAGCTGGTCACATGATCCCTCCTAGGCTCCGCCTTCCCCAGTCATTCGACCGACGTAAAGGAGGAATATGCATAGGAGAAATCATATGATACCGTGGTGACTGTAGTTAGAGAAAATAATTCATCAGACCTGATTAAAAAACCAGGGCGGGCCGTGGACCGGACACACCGTTGGAGAAAGTAATTTATCAGGTAAGCATAAATTCTGTTTTCTCCAACATAGGTGTGTCCGGTCCACGGCGTCATCCTTACTTGTGGGAACCAATACCAAAGCTTTAGGACACGGATGATGGGAGGGAGCAAATCAGGTCACCTAGATGGAAGGCACCACGGCTTGCAAAACCTAAAACCTTTCTCCCAAAAATAGCCTCCGAAGAAGCAAAAGTATCAAATTTGTAAAATTTGGTAAAAGTGTGCAGTGAAGACCAAGTCGCTGCCTTACATATCTGATCAACAGAAGCCTCGTTCTTGAAGGCCCATGTGGAAGCCACAGCCCTAGTGGAGTGAGCTGTGATTCTTTCAGGAGGCTGCCGTCCGGCAGTCTCATAAGCCAATCGGATGATGCTTTTAAGCCAAAAAGAGAGAGAGGTAGAAGTTGCTTTTTGACCTCTCCTTTTACCAGAATAAACAACAAACAAGGAAGATGTTTGTCTGAAATCCTTTGTAGCCTCTAAATAGAATTTTAGAGCACGAACTACATCCAAATTGTGCAACAAACGTTCCTTCTTTGAAACTGGATTCGGACACAAAGAAGGCACAACTATCTCCTGGTTAATATTTTTGTTAGAAACAACTTTCGGAAGAAAACCAGGTTTAGTACGCAAAACCACCTTATCTGCATGGAACACCAGATAAGGAGGAGAACACTGCAGAGCAGATAACTCTGAAACTCTTCTAGCAGAAGAAATTGCAACCAAAAACAAAACTTTCCAAGATAATAACTTAATATCTACGGAATGTAAGGGTTCAAACGGAACCCCTTGAAGAACTGAAAGAACTAAATTGAGACTCCAAGGAGGAGTCAAAGGTTTGTAAACAGGCTTGATTCTAACCAGAGCCTGAACAAAAGCTTGAACATCTGGCACAGCCACCAGCTTTTTGTGAAGTAAAACAGATAAAGCAGAAATCTGTCCCTTCAAAGAACTTGCAGATAATCCTTTCTCCAAACCCTCTTGTAGAAAGGATAGAATCTTAGGAATTTTCATCTTGTTCCATGGGAATCCTTTAGATTCGCACCAACAGATATATTTTTTCCATATTTTATGGTAAATTTTTCTAGTTACAGGCTTTCTAGCCTGAATAAGAGTATCAATGACAGAATCTGAGAACCCACGCTTTGAAAAAATCAAGCGTTCAATCTCCAAGCAGTCAGTTGGAGTGAGGCCAGATTCGGATGTTCGAACGGACCTTGAACAAGAAGGTCCCGTCTCAAAGGTAGCTTCCATGGTGGAGCCGATGACATATTCACCAGGTCTGCATACCAAGTCCTGCGTGGCCACGCAGGAGCTATCAAGATCACCGAAGCCCTCTCCTGATTGATCCTGGCTACCAGCCTGGGAATGAGAGGAAACGGTGGGAATACATAAGCTAGGTTGAAGGTCCAGGGCGCTACTAGTGCATCTACTAGAGTCGCCTTGGGATCCCTGGATCTGGACCCGTAGCAAGGAACCTTGAAGTTCTGATGAGACGCCATCAGATCCATGTCTGGAATGCCCCATAATTGAGTTATTTGGGCAAAGATTTCCGGATGGAGTTCCCACTCCCCCGGATGAAATGTCTGACGACTCAGAAAATCCGCTTCCCAATTTTCCACTCCTGGGATGTGGATTGCAGACAAGTGGCAGGAGTGAATCTCCGCCCATTGAATTATTTTGGCCAATTCTTCCATCGCCAGGGAACTCCTTGTTCCCCCCTGATGGTTGATATATGCAACAGTCGTCATGTTGTCTGATTGAAACCTTATGAATTTGGCCTTTGCTAGTTGAGGCCAAGCCTTGAGAGCATTGAATATCGCTCTCAGTTCCAGAATGTTTATCGGGAGAAGAGATTCTTCCCGAGACCATAGACCCTGAGGTTTCAGGGGTTCCCAGACCGCGCCCCAGCCCACCAGACTGGCGTCGGTCGTGACAATGACCCACTCTGGTCTGCGGAAGCTCATCCCTTGTGACAGGTTGTTCAGGGTCAGCCACCAACGGAGTGAATCTCTGGTCCTCTGATCTACTTGGATCGTCGGAGACAAGTCTGTATAATCCCCATTCCACTGTCTGAGCATGCACAGTTGTAATGGTCTTAGATGAATTCGCGCAAAAGGAACTATGTCCATTGCCGCAACCATCAAACCTATTACTTCCATGCACTGCGCTATGGAAGGAAGAAGAACAGAATGAAGTACTTGACAAGAGCTTAGAAGTTTTGATTTTCTGGCCTCTGTCAGAAAAATCTTCATTTCTAAGGAGTCTATTATTGTTCCCAAGAAGGGAACTCTTGTTGACGGGAATAGAGAACTTTTTTCTACGTTCACTTTCCACCCGTGAGATCTGAGAAAGGCTAGGACAATGTCCGTATGAGCCTTTGCTTGTGGCAGAGACGACGCTTGAATCAGTATGTCGTCCAAGTAAGGTACTACTGCAATGCCCCTTGGCCTTAGCACCGCTAGAAGGGACCCTAATACCTTTGTGAAAATTCTTGGAGCAGTGGCTAATCCGAATGGAAGTGCCACAAACTGGTAATGTTTGTCCAGAAAGGCGAACCTTAGGAACCGATGATGTTCCTTGTGGATAGGAATATGTAGATACGCATCCTTTAAATCCACCGTGGTCATGAATTGACCTTCCTGGATGGTAGGAAGAATTGTCCGAATGGTTTCCATTTTGAACGATGGAACCCTGAGAAATTTGTTTAGGATCTTGAGATCCAAAATTGGCCTGAATGTTCCCTCTTTTGTGGGAACTATGAACAGATTGGAGTAAAACCCCATGCCTTGTTCTCCTAATGGAACAGGATGAATCACTCCCATTTTTAACAGGTCTTCTACACAATGTAAGAATGCCTGTCTTTTTATTTGGTCTGAAGACAATTGAGACCTGTGGAACCTTCCCCTTGGGGGTAGTTCCTTGAATTCCAGGAGATAATCTTGAGAAACTATTTCTAGCGACCAAGGATCCTGAACATCTCTTGCCCAAGCCTGAGCGAAGAGAGAGAGTCTGCCCCCCACCAGATCCGGTCCCGGATCGGGGGCCAACATCTCATGCTGTCTTAGTAGCGGTAGCAGGCTTCTTGGCCTGCTTACCTTTGTTCCAGCCTTGCATCGGTCTCCAGGCTGGCTTGGTTTGAGAAGAATTACCCTCTTGCTTAGAGGATGTAGAATTTGAGGCTGGTCCGTTTCTGCGAAAGGGACGAAAATTTGGTTTATTTTTAGCCTTAAAAGACCTATCCTGAGGAAGGGCGTGGCCCTTTCCCCCAGTGATGTCTGAAATAATCTCTTTCAAGTCAGGGCCAAACAGCGTTTTCCCCTTGAAAGGGATGTTAAGCAATTTGTTCTTGGAGGACACATCCGCTGACCAAGACTTTAGCCAAAGCGCTCTGCGCGCCACAATAGCAAAACCTGAATTTTTCGCCGCTAATCTAGCTAATTGCAAAGTGGCGCCTAAGGTAAAAGTGTTAGCCAATTTAAGTGCTTGAACTCTGTCCATAACCTCCTCATAAGAAGATTCTTTATTGAGCGACTTTTCTAGTTCTTCGAACCAGAAACACGCTGCTGTAGTGACAGGAACAATGCATGAAATCGGTTGTAGAAGGTAACCTTGCTGAACAAACATCTTTTTAAGCAAACCCTCTAATTTTTTATCCATAGGATCTTTGAAAGCACAACTATCTTCTATAGGGATAGTAGTGCGTTTGTTTAGAGTAGAAACCGCCCCCTCGACCTTGGGGACTGTCTGCCATAAGTCCTTCCTGGGGTCGACCATAGGAAATAATTTCTTAAATATAGGGGGAGGGACAAAAGGTATGCCGGGCCTTTCCCATTCTTTATTTACAATGTCCGCCACCCGCTTGGGTATAGGAAAAGCTTCGGGGGGCACCGGGACCTCTAGGAACTTGTCCATCTTACATAATTTCTCTGGAATGACCAAATTGTCACAATCATCCAGAGTAGATAACACCTCCTTAAGCAGAGCGCGGAGATGTTCCAATTTAAATTTGAATGTAATAACGTCAGGTTCAGCTTGTTGAGAAATTTTTCCTGAATCTGAAATTTCTCCCTCAGACAAAACCTCCCTGGCCCCTTCAGACTGGTGTAAGGGCATGTCAGAACCATTATCATCAGCGTCCTCATGCTCTTCAGTATCTAAAACAGAGCAGTCGCGCTTTCGCTGATAAGTGGGCATTTTGGCTAAAATGTTTTTAATAAAATTATCCATTACAGCCGTTAATTGTTGCATAGTAAGGAGGATTGGCGCAGTAGATGAACTAGGGACCTCCTGAGTGGGCAAGACTGGTGTAGACATAGAAGGAGATGATGCAGTACCATGCTTACTCCCCTCACTTAAGGAAACATTTTGGGCAACATTATTATCAGTGGCATCATTGGCCCTACATTGTTTGTCACATTCATCACATATATTTAAATGGAGAGGAACCTTGGCTTCCGAACATACAGAACATCGTCTATCTGATGGTTCAGACATGTTAATAGGCATAAACTTGATAACAAAGCACAAAAAACGTTTTAAAATAAAACCGTTACTGTCACTTTAAATTTTAAACTGAACACACTTTATTACTGAATATGTGAAAAAGTATGAAGGAATTGTTCAAAATTCACCAAAATTTCACCACAGTGTCTTAAAGCCTTAAGAGTATTGCACACCAAATTTGAAAGCTTTAACTCTTAAAATAACGGAACCGGAGCCGTTTTTACATTTAACCCCTATACAGTCCCTGGTATCTGCTTTGCTGAGACCCAACCAAGCCCAGAGGGGAATACGATACCAAATGACGCCTTCAATAAGCTTTTTCAGTGGATCTGAGCTCCTCACACATGCATCTGCATGCCTTGCTTCTCAAAAACAACTGCGCATTAGTGGCGCGAAAATGAGGCTCTGCCTATGACTAGAAAAGGCCCCCAGTGAAAAAGGTGTCCAATACAGTGCCTGCCGTTTTTTTAACACAATTCCCAAGATTAAAATAACTCTTCAAAGTTATAAACCATTAAATATGCTTATAAAGTAATCGTTTTAGCCCAGAAAAATGTCTACCAGTCTTTAAAGCCCTTGTGAAGCCCTTTATTCTTATATTTAAAACTAAGAAAATGGCTTACCGGATCCCATAGGGAAAATGACAGCTTCCAGCATTACCAAGTCTTGTTAGAAATGTGTCATACCTCAAGCAGCAAAGTCTGCCCACTGTTTCCCCCAACTGAAGTTACTTCATCTCAACAGTCCTGTGTGGAAACAGCCATCGATTTTAGTAACGGTTGCTAAAATCATCTTCCTCTTACAAACAGAAATCTTCATCTCTTTTCTGTTTCAGAGTAAATAGTACATACCAGCACTATTTTAAAATAACAAACTCTTGATTGAAGAATAAAACTACATTTAAACACCAAAAAACTCTAAGCCATCTCCGTGGAGATGTTGCCTGTGCAACGGCAAAGAGAATGACTGGGGAAGGCGGAGCCTAGGAGGGATCATGTGACCAGCTTTGCTGGGCTCTTTGCCATTTCCTGTTGGGGAAGAGAATATCCCACAAGTAAGGATGACGCCGTGGACCGGACACACCTATGTTGGAGAAACATAAGCCGGATTGAAGGACCAAGGCGCTGCTAGAGCATCTATCAATGCCGCCTTGGGGTCCCGGGACCTGGATCCGTAGAGAGGAAGCTTGGTGTTCTGACGGGACGCCATCAGATCCAACTCTGGAATACCCCATAGCTGAGTCAGCTGGGCAAATACCTCCGGGTGGAGTTCCCACTCCCCCGGGTGAAAAGTCTGACGACTCAGAAAATCCGCCTCCCAGTTGTCTACTCCTGGGATGTGAATTGCTGAGAGATGGCAGGAGTGGTCCTCCGCCCACTAGATTATTTTGGTTACTTCCTTCATCGCTGGAGAACTCTTTGTTCCCCCCTGATGATTGATGTAAGCTACAGTCGTGATGTTGTCCGACTGAAATCTGATGAATTTGGCCGCAGCTAGTTGAGGCCATGCCTGAAGCGCGTTGAATATCGCCCTCAGTTCCAGAATGTTTATCGGGAGAAGAGATTCCCAGACTGCACCCCAGCCTAACAGATTGGCGTCGGTCGTTACAATGATCCACTCTGGTCTGCAGAAACATATTCCCTGAGACAGGTGATCCTGAGACAACCACCAGAGAAGAGAAACTCTGGTTTCCTGGTCCAACTGTATTTGAGGAGACAAATCTGCATAATCCCCATTCCACTGACTGAGCATGCATAGTTGCAGTGGTCTGAGATGTATCCGAGCAAAAGGGACTATGTCCATTGCCGCTACTATTAATCCGATTGCCTACATGCACTGAGCTACAGATGGCCGAGGAATGGAATGAAGAACTCGGCAACTAGTTAAAAGTTTCAACTTTCTGACCTCCGACAGAAATATTTTCATTTCTACCGAATCTATTAAGTGTTCCTAGGAAGGGAACCCTTGTGAGTGGGAACAGAGAACTCTTTTTGATGTTCACCTTCCACCCGTGAGACCTGAGAAAAGCCAATACAATCTCTGCGTGAGCCTTGGCTCTGTGAAAGGACGGTGCCTGAATTAAGATGTCGTCCAAATAAGGCGCCACTGCTATGCCCCGCGGTCTTAGAACCGCCAAAAGGGACCCTAGCACCTTTGTGAAAATTCTGGGAGCAGTGGCTAAACCGAATGGAAGAACCACAAACTGGTAATGCTTGTCTAGAAAAGCGAACCTGAGGAACGGATGATGATCCTTGTGGATAGGGATATGCAGGTACGCATCCTTTAGATCCACGGTAGTCAAATATTGACCTTCCAGGATCATAGGTAAGATTGTCCGAATGGTCTCCATCTTGAATGATGGGACTCTGAGGAATCTGTTTAGAATTTTTAGATCCAGGATTGGCCTGAAAGTTCCTTCTTTTTTGGGAACCACAAACAGGTTTGAGTAAAAACCCAGTCCCTGTTATGCAATTGGAACTGGGTATATCACTCCCATCGTATGTAGATCTTCTACACAGCGTAAGAACGCCTCTTTCTTTGTCTAGTCTGTAGACAGACGAGAAATGTGGAAGCTTCCCCTTGGAGGGGAGTCCTTGAATTCTAGAAGATATCCCTGAGTAACAATCTCTAAAGCCCAGGGATCGTGAACATCTCTTGCCCAGGCCTGAGCGAAGAGAGAAAGTCTGCCCCCTACTAAATCCGGTCCTGGATCGGGGGTTACCCCTTCATGCTGTCTTGGTAGGAGCTGCAGGCTTTTTGGCCTGTTTACCCTTGTTCCAGCCCTGGTAAGGCTTCCATGTTGCCTTGGGCTGTGAAGCGTTACCCTCTTGCTTTGCAGCTGTAGAGGCTGAAGCAGGACTGCTCCTGAAATTACGAAAGGAACGAAAATTAGCTTTGTTTTTAGCTTTAAAGGGCTTGTCCTAAGGGAGAGCATGGCCCTTTCCCCCGGTGATTTCTGAAATAATCTCTTTCAATTCTGGCCCGAAAAGTGTCTTTCCTTTGAAAGGGATATTTAATAATTTGGATTTTGACGACACATCGGCCGACCATGACTTGAGCCAAAGCGCTCTGCGCGCCATAATGGCGGAACCGGATTTTTTTGCCGCTAACTTAGCTAATTGCAAAGCGGCATCTGTGATATAAGAATTAGCCAGCTTTAGAGGCTTAATTCTATCCATAATTTCGTCATATGAGGTCTCTGTCTGGAGCGACTCCTCCAGCGCCTCAAACCAGAAAGCCGCTGCAGTAGTTACAGGAATAATGCAGGCAATAGGTTGGAGAAGAAAACCTTGTTGAACAAAAATTTTCTTAAGTAAAACTAATTTTTTATCCATAGGATCTTTAAAAGCACAACTGTCTTCAATTGGTATGGTTGTGAGTTTAGCAAGTGAAGAAACAGCCCCCTCTACCTTAGGGACCGTCTGCCACGAGTCCCGCCTGGGGTCATTCTAACACCACATTCACTTTACCCTCCCGTAGAGAGACCCTGGTGCTTAGAGCCGGCAAAGAGAATGACTGGTGGGTGGAACTAGAGGGGGAGCTATATGGACAGCTCTGCTGTGTGCTCTCTTTGCCACTTCCTGTAGGGAATGAGAATATCCCACAAGTAAAGGATGAATCCGTGGACTGGATACACCTTGCAAGAGAAACATGTAAACATTGGGTATTTCTAAACTCAGGACAAAATTTAGAAACTATTTAGCATGGTTGTTTTTTGGTGGTTGTAGATATGCAACAGATTTTGGGGGTCAAAGTTAGAAAAGTTGTGTTTTTTTTCCATTTTTCCTCATATTTTATCATTTTTTTTATAGTAAATTATAAGATATGATGAAAATAATGGTATCTTAGATCCATTTAGTCCATTTTTAGTCCATTTAATGGCGAGAAAAACGGTATATAATATGTGTGGGTACAGTAAATAAGTAAGAGGAAAATTACAGCTAAACACAAACACCGCAAAAATGTAAAAAATAGCCTTGGTCCCAAAAGGACAGAAAATGGAAAAGTGCTGTTGTCATTAAGGGGTTAAAACACAGGCTAAAAAGACAGAAAGTGTTACAGAGGTCTAAATGCAGGGGGAGGAGGGGGTGTCGTAAAAATCCTGATGGGGGTTTAGGAGACAGGCAGATAGTGTCAGTAAAAGATAACAGACAGGGGAAATATATGGGGGGGAGGAGAGAGCCTTGGAGCCGGAAGTAATGAAAATAAAAATCAACTTTCTTCAACAAATGTTTAAAAAAAAAGACAAAAACACAAGCCAAGTAGGAAATAGGATTAACAGATCTATGCGTTTCGTCAGATGCCGTACTCCTAGATCTGTTAAACATTGTACAATGTTTTTTGTAAAAACCACCTCCTGTGCAGCTATTGGTGGTGATGTTAATTGAAACAACTCCCACCGGTTAACTCTTTATTCCTTGAAAATAATTAAAGTGTGTTGGAGGGTATTGTAAATGCATAAGAATACAAGATATAGACGTTTATATATCGACTCCTAATAAGAATCCAATTATTTGTATTGTTTGTTGGATCTCATTATGTAATATATATGTTCAATACGATTTGTAAAAAAGAAAACATATATAAATACTTGTATATCATATGCTAACTTACCCACCATTGATAACTACTAATAATAGAGACTTATACAGCAATACGTATGCATATATAATAAGTCATAGATCAATTTATATAGGAAGAACATTAACAAGCATAATGATATTAGAAATCCTATGTAGGATGCTATAATCAGCAACAGGCAAATATATTGAACGGTATATATTAGCATCCCCAATGAATGACATATATTGAAAAAGCTATACTAAACATAGCATTCTATAATTAGACACCAAACATCTGACTGAATATATCAATCATCCATATATAGAGGAACCTATGTGTCTCTCTGACCAAGCAAGCTACAGCTCTAGTTGAATGAGCCGTGATCCTCTGAGGCGGCTTATGTCCCGCTGTCTCATAAGCCAAGTGAAGCAAGCTCCTCAACCAAAAACACAAAGAAGTAGCAGAGGCCCTTTGCCCCTTGCGCTTCCCAGAATACACCACAAAAAGGAGATGCAGACTGCCTAAAATCCTTTGTAGCATGAAGATAGAAATTCAAGGCACGATCCACATCCAGGTTATGAAGTAACCTCTACTTTGAAGAAGAAGGGTTAGGACACAAAGGAGGAACAACCATTTCCTGATTGATGTTACAGTTAGACACCACCTTGGGGAGAAACCCCAATCCAGTGCGAAGTACAGCCTTATCCGCATGAAACACCAGATAAGGAGGATCACATTGCAAGGCAGCTAGTTCAGATACTCTGCGTGCCGATGCAATAGCCAACAGGAAGAGAACCTTCCAGGACAGAATCTTAATGTCTATGGAATGCATAGTTTCAAACGGAACCCTCTGCAAAACCTTAAGGAACTAAGTTTAAGCTCCAAGGTGGAGCTAACTGTCTAAAGACAGGCCTGATTCTAGACAGAGCTTGAACAAAAGAATGAATGTCAGGGAGCTCAGCGAGTCTCCTATGCAACAAAACTGATAATGCCGAAATCTGTCCCTTTAAGGAACTAGTGGCAAGACCCTTCGCCAAACCATCTTGGAGAAAGGACAGAATCCGGGATACCTTCACCCTATGCCAAAGACATCCATGCTTCTCACACTAGGACAAGTAAGTCCTCCACACCTTATGGTAGATGCGACGAGTGACTGGCTTCCTTGCCTGAATTAGAGTATTAATCACATTTTCTGAAAAGTCTCTCATGGCTAAGACTAGGCGTTCAATCTCCACGCAGATAGCCTCAGAGAATCTAGATTTTGATGTTGAAAGGGGCCCTGTGACAGCAGATCCCTGTGACAGGGTAACCTCCACGGCGGAGAGGATGACATCCCCACCAGATCCGCAAACAATATCCTCCGCGGCCACGAAGGAGTAGTCAAAATGGCCGGGGCCCGCTACTGTTTGATGCGTGCGACTACGCGAGGTAAAAGTGGTAACGGTGGAAAAATGTAAGCTAGGCTGAATCCCCAAGGAACCACTAAAGGCATCTATCAGCTCCGCTCGTAATCTAGCCCTATGTCGCTAGACCAAAAGGAAGGGCCACAAACTGGAAGTGTTGGTCCAGAAACGCAAATCTTAGGAACCTGAAGTGGTCCCTGTGAATTGGCACATGAAGGTAAGCGTCCTTCAAATCTACAGTTGTCATGAACTGTCCCTTTTGAACTAGGGGCAGAATAAATCTTATCGTTTCCATTTTGAACGATGGAACACTCAGAAACTTGTTTAAAACACTTTAGGTCCAGAATGAACCACAAAAAGGTTGGAATAGTACCCTAGACCCCCTTCCTGCTAGGGGTACTGGTACGATAACCCCGAGAAAGGCGAGATCTCTCACACACTGTAGAAAGGCCTCTCTCTTCTCTGGTCTTGAATACAGGTTTGACAGGAGGAATCTGCCCTCGGGCGGGTGGGATCTGAACCCTATACTGTAACTCTGGGAGACCACTTCTAGAATCCAACAGTCCTGAACATCCTGCAACCATGCATCTGAGAATAGAGATAATCTGCCCCCTACGTGATCCGGAAACCGGTCGGAGGCCGCCCCTTCATGCCGATTTCATCTCGGCAGGCTTCTTGCTCTGCTTAGACTTGTTCCAAGATTGAGCCGGCTTCCAAGATCCCTTGGACTGGTCCTCTTTTGCGGTTGGTTGCTGGCGCGCGCTGGGCCTTGTCCACATGAAAGGGACGAAAAGTAGATCCCTTAGGCTTAGCCTTCTTATCCTCCGGTAGGAAAGCTCCCTTGCCTCCCGTAACTGTGGATATGATCGAATCCAATCCTAGAGCGAACAGGATCTTTCCTTGAAAAGGCAGGGACAACAGCCTCGATTTAGAGGTCATGTCCGCAGACCAAGATTTTAGCCACAGAGCCCTGCACGCTAAAACAGAAAATCCTAACACTTCAGCATTCAGGCGAATAATTTGCATATTGGCATCACAGATGAACGAATTGGCGACCTTCAGCGCCTTAATCTTCTCCTGTATCTCATCGATGGATGTCTCCCCCTCGACCATTTAACACAGGGATTCACACCAATAAGTCGCAGCTCCACCAACCGCCACTGCTGGCTGAAAAACAAACCCTGTGTGCTGCTGAAACATCTTTATCAACATGTTTTCCAGCTTTTTATCCATGGGCTCTTTAAACGACGACTTCGCAAGCGTAGAGATAGACTTATCCACCTTAGGGATGGTCCCCCACAGCTCAAGCTGAGAGTGCGGAACAGGGAACAGTTTTTTTAAAGGAAGAAGGGGAAAAGGAAGAATCTAATCAATCCCATTCGTTCTTAAAGTAAAAGTTAATCCTAGCGTTTCACAAATGCTAGGATTGACTACTGAAACAAATAAAGAGGACTTTCATTCATGAAAGATAAGATACTTCATGTAGAAATCTCCTTTATTTGTCTCAAGAGATCGGCGATTTGAGTTGCTAACAAAGCCCACGACTAAAAAAAAATTTTGCTAAGAGGTGACGTTTTAACCTCTTAGCCAATAACAGTGCGGTAAATCCATCTCCCATGGGAGCCAAGCCGGATTTACCGCACTGCTATTGGCTAAGAGGTGAAAACTTCACTTCTTAGCAAAAAAAAAAAAAAATTTCAAGTATACTTGAAAATGTTTGTTTAAAAATATAATCACACCTAGCATGACCGGTCCGGACAGCAGAAAGATCTCCCACTCTGGTAGTCAGATGGCCGATATACTCCACGCACACAAAGAACCTCTGCTTAACTTGGCACCTGACCACACACACACACCATGGTTTATTGATGTGTTGCTATTATATGTTCTGTACATTATTAGTCGGCACTAATAAAATAATTTACAGGTACAAATAGTTCAAGCATCAGTTTATGCAAACGAGTAACTGCTTACAAGGCTACCTCTTTAAAAGTTAGGCTCATACCTACCTGCCTAGTATTGTAATTAGCTCTTATAAAATTTATAGCTCACTGTATCTTCTAGCTCAGAGGTATGACTCTCAAATAGCCTATGTACCAGTATAGAGACAGTCAATCATATATTGAACTTCTATAACTGTAAGTAATTGGGCTTATTAAACTGTATCATACATATATTCTAAAAAATAATATAATCCCTTTATTACCAGTTGCCCAGTTTTGCACAACCAACAGTTATATTAATATAATTTATAGCTCTGTGATTACTTTGTATCTAAGCCTCTGCAGACTGCCCCTTATTTCAGATCTTTTGGCAGACTTGCATTTTAGCCAATCAGTGCTGACTCCAAATAAATAACTACACAGGAGTGAGCACAATGTTATCTATATGGTACACATGAACTGTTTAGCTATAAAAAAAAATGTCAAAAAGGCACTAAGATAAGAGGCAGCCTTCAAGGGCTTAGAGATAAGCATATGAGCCTACCTAGGTTTAGCTTTCAACAAAGAGTGAACAAAGCAGATTTGATGATAAAAGTAAATTGGAAAGATGTTTAAAATTGCATGCCCTATCATAATCATAAAAGTTTAATTTTGATTAGACTGTTCCTTTAACATTCTTTTTGCGGCAATATTTTTCAGGAACCAATCTGGGGTTTAGTCCACAGACTACAATGCTATCCATTAGAGGTGTGCATTCATGAGTTTCGTTCACTGCTGGATGCAGAAGGGAAGTAAGAGGCTACTTTCGGTATCCTGCTCTTTTCTGAGTCGAATATCCTCTAGTGCAAGTAAAGACACTAAAAAGGACTACTCAATAAAGTAGAACTACATAATAAAAAGACAATGCAGGGGCGGGCCAGGACCGCGGCCATGACAGGCAGCAAAAATCTGTAGCTCTAGCTGATGATCTCTCATATATCCATGAATAATATAAACATCTATGAAAAAAACCTTGGAAATAAGCCCAAGATATATTGCGGAGTCAAATGAGGTTTATTTTTGACACCTATATCTAAAATGGAGCGCTAAACTAGACATATAAGCTGAGGCGGCTGCCTAAATTTCTGATATCCAACACCCATGCATGCAAGATGGTGGTAGCAATAGCTGTCACTGCGCAAGAAGAACACCAGGAGGGCGTGTTTCTCCACCACATTGAGCTGAATAATGCCGACAGTTGCATACTGAGTGGTGAGGAGATACCAGCGGATTTGGGGAACCTCAACAGCTCTTATAGCCCTCGCATAAGAACGCAGGAAAAGGACCTACTGCAGAGTCTCTGAAAGCTGGGACCCAGGATGGCGCGGTCGGCCTCCTGGTTCATAAAAGAATTGCAGTCAATCTCGAACAGAAGAACCCTGTTCTCAGAGGTACAAATGAGACCTGAAGACTACCGGCGACGGAATTCTGCAAAACAGAGGAGACACCTTAGCATTAGCCCCCTTGCCTGCAGGTGAAAGAATGTATTTGACCCATGGTGATCTCTTTATACGATGACTCAGATCTCTCCGGCTACCATTTCTGGACTTTCTCAGCTACAAAAGTATGGTGTTTGGTGAGCATAGCAACACCGCAAGTTAGTTACTACAGGGTCTCTTTACTTACATAGGATGCCAGTTAGCCCTGTAAAATAGCTTCACAGTAATGTCCTTTAACAAACTGATTGCATGACCCCTTTTCGCCTTGTTAGCAACTTTAACTTGAGTTTCTCTTTGTCTCTGTGGGTTCCCAACTCCTTGCATACTTTGGACAGAATATTTGTTGGACTACCGTATAAACAGTTACAATGGACATGGTAACGTTCAATGGGTTTGACTACTAGAAACAGTTTCCCTTCTGGTGATAAAGGCATCATTGTGTTTTACCAGTTCAATATAGTTTTTATAGTTTGTAATAATGTTTGAAAGTACAACATACCTGTGCCCCAGAATCCTACATACCAGTGATTTTTGTTTATCTATTTACAAATCCCTTAACTAGGTGTTTTCATTACCCTATAACACATTCATGCTTACATAAGCCATTCCCCACTTGCCTTGTAGATTATTGATAGAACCATATCCTCCTCCTAATTTATCTCATAATTTTAGCTCTATCTACATGTTGGAGCCAGTGACTTGACACCTTTTAGTCTACTCCACACATTTATAGGACCCATAATGAGCTGTCAATTTCTCACTTATAGAATACCTGCCAATATGTCAGTACTAGCAATTTTACTTATTATGATATCTTAATCTTTGCGACTGGCCTCAAAATCCACCTATTCATACAAACTTATATCCAATAATTACTAGCGCCTACCTTTAAAAAAGGGACACTCAATCAAAATTAAACTTTCATTATTCAGATAGAGCATGACATTTTAAACAGCTTTCCAATTTACTTCCATTAACTAAATGTGCACAGTCTTTTTATATTTAAACTTTGAGTCACCAGCTCCTACTGAGCATGTGCAAGAATAAGTGTATGCATTTGTGAATGGCTGATGGCTGTCACATGGTACTTGTATGCATTTGTGATTGGCTGATGGCTGTCACATGGTACAGGGGAAGTGGAAGAAGACAACTTAAAATTGTCAGAAAAAAAATCTAATAATCATTTAAAGTTCAGACTAAGTGCTATTGCTTTGTCTTGCATTTGTTGATTATGCAAATCTGTTGACTGGGGATCTGTGTACCTAAATTACTCACTTCTTTTGTTACATATTTTTGTATGGTTCCACCATGTTATAAAGTTATACTTTACATGCTGCTTAAAGGGACACTGAACCCAATTTTTTTCTTTTGTGATTCAGAGAGCATGCAAATGTAAGCAACTTTCTAATTTACTCCTATTATTATCAATTTTTCTTCATTCTATTGCTTTCTTTATTTGAAAAAGAAGGCATCTAAGCTATTTTTTTGGTTCAGGACCATGGAAAGCACTTGTTTATTGGTGGGTGAATTTATTCACCAATCAGCAAGAACAACAAAGTGTGTTCACTAAAAATGAGCCGGCATCTAAATTTACATTCTAGCATTTCAAATAAAGATACCAAGAGAATGAAGAGAATTTGATAATAGGAGTAAATTAGAAAGTTGCTTAAAATTGCATGCTCTACCTGAATCACAAAAGAAAAAAAATTGGGTTCAGTGTCCCTTTAAGGAATTCTATAGATCCTCCTTCTACTGTGCAGACCCATAAGTTCAATATCTTCATTTAATATTATAAACTTATACTTATGTCTACGAGTTTCCTAGTGTACATATATCCTATACTCTAATCTTTATTGAAGTTCAAGCGGTGCTTACCCGCTCAGTATTATATTTATACTAAGTGTCATTAGACCCACTAGGGTCGTAAATATGACTTTCATGTCTCATTGGTTTTACCTACATCAAAAAGGGTCCACAAGTGACCAGCTAATTAGTCATTCATTTAAACTTTTTTTTTTTTTTTTTTTTAAATTGTAAAAGGAGGTTTCAGTAGTATATATTTTTTTCAGTCATCTTGAATATTGATTTAGTCTTCGTATATAGTGTTTAACTTATCTTTTGTAACTACTGTTGGTCATGTACGCCATTTGTCTAATACTTGTTTTCTTTCTTGCATAACCCCAATAAAAGACTATTACAAAAAAAAAATGCAATAGCACTTTCTCTGAATTTGAAATAAGCTGTAGACTTTTTTCTGACAAATTTATTTTTTCTCCCATTTTCCAGTCCCCTGTATCATGTGACAAAAATTAGCCAATCACAGACTAGCATACGTATACCGTGAGCTTGTGCACATGCTCAGTAGGATCTTGTTCCCCAGAAAGTGTGCATATAAAAAGACTGCGCAAAATTTGATAATGGAAATAAATAGGAAAGTGTTTTAAAACTGCATGCTCTATCTGAATCATAAAAGCTTATTTTGATTCGAGTGTCCCTTGAGGTCTGGGCAACTCCATATCTTAGTGTGTTTCACTTGCACAAAGAGGATATTCAACTCCAAAAAGTGCCAGATACGGAAAGTAGCTTCTTACCTCCGCATTTGGCAGTAAACAAAACTCCTGAATGCACACCTCTACTATCCCTTATAAAGTTAGTATAAAGTGACTAGTTTTGCAGTTGTTGTTATCTTATCAAGCCAATTTGGGACTAAAAAGGTTATATACAAATATCAAGGTGTTTACTGTCCCTTTTACAAGTACTAACAATTGTATACTACCATTTTAGAAAAAAAAAAACAAAAACAAAAAAAAACAACAATCTAGTGAATATAGCTTATCATTTTCACCATTCTCTCTCTTTAAAAATGCACTATAAACTCACCTAAAAAAAAAAAAAAAAAAAAAAAAAAGGGAAGACAGCACAAATGATAATGTTATAGACTAACGCTAGTACACAAAGATAATACTATTACTGCACATGGTTTACCTAATTCTTTCATTTTATTGTTTTCTTTTTTTAATCTTTCCATGGTCATTGCTGCAATCTCCAGAGGAACATTTTGTGTAACTGATATTTATAGCATTCCATAACAGTAATTAAGCAAGCTGCTACAGAACCACACAAAATAACACTTCTACTAAAATATCCATTGGAGAGAAAAAAAAAAAAAAATTATGGTGTACAAATATTCCAAATGTAGTCATGGTGCAAAATGCAAGCCAGGAACCAGGGAACCATTGTTCTTAAAATGGTTGCTAACTTTGATATTTATATATCTATAAATTTAATAAAACAACGCACCCTAACATACCAGAGTTACATATAGCTCTCATTTACTAGAGCCTGATATACCAGCAGTGGGAGTCATGTTGCAATGGTCAAAACTCTAGAATAAAAACAAGCATGCCACCAAAGCTTTCTAGCACCAACACATCTTAAATGGAAGATCTAGAAGGTCATGGATCATTGTCTGGGGCAGTTTTTCGGGGTTTGGGCTATGCCCCTTAGCTCCAGGGTAGGGTTATCTGACTTAATGGGACACTGTACACAAATTTTTTCTTTTGTGATTCAGATAGAGCATGCAATTTGAAGCAACGTTCTAATGTACTCCTATTATCAAATTTTCTTCATTCTCTTGGTATGTTTATTTGAAAAGCAAGAATTTAAGTTTAGATGCCGGCCCATTTTTTGTGAACAACCTGGGTTGTCCTTGCTGATTGGGCAGCACCAATAAACAATTGCTGTCCATGGTTCTGAACCACAAATTTGCTGGCTCCTCAGCTTAGATGCATTTCTTTTTCAAATAAAGATATCAAGAGAATGAAGAAAAATTGATAATAGAAGTAAATTAGAAAGTTGCATGCTCTATCTGAATCACAAAAGAAAAAATTTGGGTACAGTGTCCCTTTAAAAGGGACTGTAAATGTAGTGCAGACAATTGAGGGCTTCCAGCACATGAAAAAGCACCTTTAGACATGCCATAAAAAAAATAATTCAAATTTAAAACTAATATTGCAGTATTAGTTGTGTACATTAAAGGGACACTGAACCCATTTTTTTTCTTTTGTGATTTAGATAGAGCAGGCAATTTTAAGCAACTTTCTAATTTACTCCTATTAGCAAATTTTCTTCGTTCTCTTGCTATCTTTATTTGAAAAAGAAGGCATCTAAACTTTTTTGGGGGTTCAGAACTCTGGACAGCAGTTTTTGATTGGTGGATGAATTTATCCACCAATCAGCAAGGACAACCTAGGTTGTTCACCAAAAATGGGCCGGCATCTAAACTTACATTCTTGCATTTCAAATAAAGATACCAAGAGAATGAAGAAAAATTGATAATAGGAGTAAATTAGAAAGTTGCTTAAAATGCCATGCTCTATCTGAATCACGAAAAGAAAAAATGTGGGTTCAGTGTCCCTTTAACTACTGCACACTGACCCAATTTTTTTTCTTTCATGATTCAGATAGAGCATGGAATTTTAAGCAACTTTCTAATTCACTCCTGTTATCAAATTTTCTTTGTTTGCTTGCTATCTTTATTTTAAAAGCAGGAATGTAAATCTTAGCAGCCAGACCATTTTAGGTTCAGAACCATGGATAGCACTTGCTTATTGGAGGATTATATTTACCCACCAATAAGCAAGCATAACCCAGGTTCTCAACCAAAAATGGGCCGGCTGCTATGCATCACATTCCTGCTATTTAAATAAAGATAGCAAGAGAACGAAGAAAAATTGATAATGGTAGTAAATTATAAAGTTGCATGCTCTGTATGAATCATGAAAGGAAAAAAAAATTGGGTTTAGTGTCCCTTTAAGAATAACTTCCACAGTTCTATTGGTGAAGAGGAACACACCTCTATAAGCCTGACAAAACAATGTTGATTTATTCAGGACAGGAACAAGCACAATAAAAGAAAAGATGCATTTTGAAATGTAGTCTTTAAAACAAACACACAAAAAAAACACAAGACTTCAATGTGCTTTTAACACTCTAGAGTTAAAGGGACAGTCAACACCAGAATTTTTGTTGTTTTAAAAGATAGATAATCCCTTTATTACCCATTCCCCAGTTTTTCATAACTACCACGGTTATATTAATATACTTTTTACCTCTGTGATTACCTTGTATCTAAACATCTTCTGACAGCCCCCTGATCACATGACATTTTATTTATTATCTATTGACTTTCATTTTAGCCAATTAGTGCAGTGTCTGCCACAATCCACTGGGGTGATCACAATGTTATCTATATGGTTTGCATGAACTAGCTCTCCCCTGTTGTGGACAGCAAATAAAAAAGCATGTGAGAAGAGGTGGCCTTCAAGGGCTTAGAAATTATCATATGAGCCTTCCTAGGTTTAGCTTTCAACTAAGAATACCAAGAGAACAAAGCAAAATTGGAGATAAAAGTAAATTGGAAAAGTTGTTAAAAATTACAAACCCTATATAAAACATGAACTTTTTTGGACTTGACTGTCCCTTTAAATTATACACATTTTTTAAGAAAACATTAAATCCATCAGACATCGATGGTACACAATGGTTATTCATAAAGTGATATTAAAAAAAAAAAAAACACATGTAATACGTATGAATGGGTCCACACTATGGGACCACAAATAAGCAAGTGCAACACTTGTGTCATTAAAATTAAAGGGACACTAACCCAATTTTTTTCTTTCATGATTCAGATAGAGCATGAAATTATAAGCAACTTTCTAATTTTCTACTATTATCAATTTTTATTCATTCTCTTTCTATCTTTATTTAAAAAAGTAGGAATGTGATGCATAGAAGCCGGTCAATTTTTGGTTGAGAACCTGGGTTATGCTTGCTTATTGGTGGGTAAATGTCAGCCTCCAATAAGCAAGCGCTATCCATGGTGCTGAAACTAAAATGGGCTGGATGCTAACATTTACATTCCTGCTTTTAAAATAAAAATAGCAAGAGAACAAAGACAATTTGATAATAGGAGTAAATTAGGAAGTTGCTTAAAATGTCATGCTCTATTTGAAGCATGAAAGAAAAATATTTGTGTTCAGTGTCCCTTTAACTCTTTAAAGAAACACCAGAAGACTTGTTTGCCATAATCTTCCTGTTACTATGGCTAACATAGGTGATCTGTCAGTTATATCATGATCAGGTTGCTAAAGAATCTTTGACACACAAAAGGTTATTGTTAATTCTCTTATTTCACTCACACACGTGTAAAAGAAATACAATTTTGCTTTCACAGTTGAAGGATTTATGGATAATATTTCCCATACCAATAAATCATTACAAAGACAACATTTTTCCTTCATAAAGCATATTTAATTCCTTCTTTGCCCCAGGGGCCTTCATGTCACAGAAAGGAATTAATAACAGGTATTAGATAAATTACTTTTTATAAAGAGGGAGGTATCACAGATTCATAATACAAAAAGTGTAACAGTACTGAACTAGAGTAATAAAATTGTAAAAAAAAAATAAAAATAAAATGGAATTACGTAATCATCCAGACCACAAACATTTCTACTATACAAAACAATAATTACAAAGAGAATAGAGACACATTTGTAAATAATCCAGCATACAGGGAAAATACAAACAAAATCAAAGACTGTGAATGGAAAGGTCACCCTAAATAAAGTGCAGCAGTCACCATAGAAGAATACAGTGACCCTAAACTAAGGGGAATTCTGTATAAAAACAAAACAAAACAAATTCACAGTAGACAGTAACAGTGACCCTGGTAAAAATAATAGTGGTCATTCTATAACCATTCGGCATGTACATTGTGCAATGGTCCTCCTAAATTAATGTATACTGTGCGTTAGACTTGTGATAAAGCCTCTTGAGAATATGCAACATTATTTACTCTAAAATGTCAGATTTTGCCAAGTTTACTAAAGCTTTATGCTAAAGTGTTTTTTATTTTTTCCCCAGCATAATAACCTTTATCTAAGAATCGTCCTGGATTGGTGCAGTACGGTGGTGCCATCTAAAACCGAGAGAGGTTTAATTCAGAATGGGTAAACAGTGGTAAACAATTCAGTAATGCAGAGAAAAGGGGAGCATAATACGACGAGGCATACAAATATTAAAAGTTATGCCAAAAAAGTTGGATATGCCCACCTAACTGTATACAGCGTGGAGATGTCACACTAGAGACATGCATGGACAAGACAAGTCTGTAGTGCTTATTAAAGGGGTTACTCCAAGACGATGCTGAGAAGATTGTGCCCCCTAAAACAGAGATTGGAGGAGCTACTCTGTAAGATGCAGAGTATTTAGTCGCCATAAAATATAACAAAACCGAAGGTAACTCTAAAAGGGTGTCAGTGAAAAAGTGACATAAAAGTAGAGAGGTTAAGGGGGTTTCGACATCATTCGCCTATTCCTGTCACACACTCCGAAATAAGATATCCTAAAATGCCCACTCCACCCGGGTTACTTACCATGGCTGTGTTAGATATCCTTGCCGCTATATCTCTAGAGTGGACATGCTCCCAGCGGCCCGGTTGCCTCCCGGTTACACCGCTGCCATGTTACTGAGCGCCGTAACTCGGAGTCCCGGAGCCAGGTGTCAATTAGCTCGAAGTCCCACCCAAATGTGTATCGCTAGACCATAGGCCACGCCCAGCCGGCGGGTCTTGTATTTGTTATGTACACATTGGCTCCGCCCAGATGTCATTCAAACCTTAGTCCACCCTTGGATGTGGATGTCACTCAGACATTGGCCCCGCCCCCTCTCGATTCTCAATGACTCTGGCACATGGCTTGGGCACGATGGGATGAGTCAGTGGGGGTCTGCAGGGGTTTTGTAATGGCTGATAGGTGCTCCTGCTACTTGCTAGTAGTTGCTACTCGAAACGTAGATGGTGCACTGCTGACAGATCGTTTAGTATCTTCAGTAAATCTTACTAAAACGTATATCCAAATATCAGTTGTCATTGCTGGCAGCTGACCAAACACGATTTATTTTCCTTTCAATTGGTATTTCCAACTACTATGTATAAATGTCTAAGGCACGTGATTTAAAATTATATAGTAACACCATATAAGGGACATTCATTTTTAATAACAGATATTTGTGTGTTGACAGAAATGCAGTTTTCATTAATCTAGCAGCCCCTGGCCTGCAAAAATTGCAGTCTAATTATAGTTACTATATTTCATGCTCCTTAGGACATAATTACTGTGTCACTAGGTTTCTTTAATCGTTGTTATTTTATAAATACTGTAGTCACTGCATTCATTGAATCATCTACAATGAGCTCACTTTTTGATAATGTGTAAAAATGTGCCTTGACAAAATATACTTTCTGCTGCTATACAGTGTATACACTTGTACACATTTAAGAAGAAAAAAAAAGACAAAAAATCAAATGACTATGCTTTTTCACTAATCTCCCAATAATGTCAATCAGGCAATAAAAAAATGCTTTGTAAAGTACTTTCATTGTTTATTTTGCCTGCTTTTCATATATTTTAAAGGGACATAATATATTTATTAGCAAAAATGTACCTAGTAAAAGCTATTACAGTTTCACTGGCATATGCTGTGTGTGTCTTTACACCAACATTCAAAACCCATTCCTACTCATAGCAAATCGTGGCTTGTATGATGCAAATAATGTCCTCGCTAATATGTGCCATTGCTAGCTATCTGAGCTGGTATTTAAGGGGACAGTATACACTCATTTTCATATAACTGCATGTAATAGACACTACTATAAAGAATAAGATGCACAGATACTGATATAAAAATCCAGTATAAAACTGTTTAAAAACTTATTTAGAAGCTCTCAGTTTAGCTCTGTTGAAAAGGTAGCTGGAAAGCCCACTGCAAGTGGGAAATAAGACACTCCCCCCTCCCCCTTCTTTTGCATATGAAAAGACCCTTTACACAAACAGGAGCAAGCTGGAGAAGGTAGCTGACGGTATTCTCATAAAACTTTGGGGCTTGGTTAGGAGTCTAAAAATCAGAGCAATGTTATTTAAAAATAAGCAAAACTATACATTTAAAAAAAAAAACTTTATGGGCTATATTAATAGATCATTTACAAAACATTTATGCAAAGAAAAAATGAGTGTATGTCCTTAGTACATACAAGTGCATTGTAAAGTGCTTCTATTCAAAACATAAATGGACTTGTTCATTTCTCAGTTTTGACCGTTATGTCCCTTTAACACTTGTTTTTTTTGCCGCTGCCCCAAGTGAAGTCAAAGTGGATACTGCAGGGTTTACAACCCTGACACTACACAGTGATTATCCAATCATTTCAAGAGCTTATTTATATATGTCTCAAAAGGTGATAAACTCAACAGCAGGGGTAGGCAACATTTTATTAGCACTGGGCCAGAATAATATTATCAAATGCCCTGGAAAGCGTCTCATTTGTTTTTATTTAAATAAAGGAAAAATGAAGATTTTTTTATTGTATTATTATGAACACAAATAAGTTATATACTCTGCATTGCAGCTGTTCTGTCAGCCCTAAAGCCAAAACATCTTTGGATCAGGCCTAGCTCTACAAACCTTCCTTCAGCCCCATACTTACAACAGACCCTGCAGCTGCCCTGTCTATCCCATAACTGCCTCAGAGTGAAGATCATTCCGTTTACCCAACAGCACCATGTTCAATAAGACCTGAGATCAGAGCCCCATTACCATAGCTTATCTGTCAGTTACACCCATATCTGACCCATTGCTCTACAGGCCATTACTTTATTAAACCCAGGGGTTTGGGCTGTAGAGGTCTGTATCCAACTTCCTGAACACGGTGTGTGAAAACATGAACAGCAGCTCTATATCACTCCACGTGCCATCAAAAATTGGTGAACATACCTATACCACACAGACCATGTATGTCATAGGATGCCAACCCACTCTTAATAAGCCTTTAAAAGGGACATAAAACCCCAGACTATACAGTTTTAAACAATTTTCCAATTTATTTATATTAATCAATGTGCTTTGTTCTCGTGGTATCCTTTGTTGGAGCACATCAAGTGAGCCATTGACAAAAGGCATATATGAACAGCCACTAATCAGCAGCTAGCACCCAGTATTGCATTGCTGCTCTTGAGATGGTCTAGGCATTTCTTTTCAACAAAGGATACCAAGGGAACAAAACAATGCATGCTGAATCTTGAAAGAAAAATGTTGGGTTTAAAGGGACAGTAAACACCTTGGGACTTTATATAAAAATGTTCACTTATGCATAATGAAAGAACTTTGCAATATTTTTTATTATTTTGTGACCTTTTCAGGTAATGTTGCTTTGAAAATTGAGCAATGTCTAATTCTCAGAATTTGAAATAAACCTTGTGCTGACTTATCAAGGCTATCTCTGCTACATATCTATCCCTAATTGGCTTTATCAGATAGCTGCAAAACAATACATTTTATACTAACTCTATCACATTGGCTAGCCTTGTAGGTGGGTGGAGGTTGGTTAATGAAAAACACAGTAGTTGTGATAAAAAGGATGTTCATTTGTTTTTAAAATGTTAAAGGGACATGAAACCCAAAATATTTATTTTGTGATTCAGAATTTACTTTGTTTTTCAATGTATTCTTTGCTGAAGAGATATCTAGATAAGACTTGGATGATATGTTATTCTATAGTAACACAACAGAACTGTCTTGTAATTACAGTGTTTACTATCTCTTAAAGGGGCATACATGTCTATAGTATATGATCGTGAAGTAACTGCTACAAAGCAGTGTCTATAAAAAAAAAAATCTAAACGATTGACCGCAAATGTGCAGGGCATTGCACAAGCATTTCACACTAAATGCTTGTGCAATGATAAATGCCGACAGCGTATGAATGCTGTCGGCATTTATCGATGTCTGTCCGACACTTGATAAATTGGCCCCTATAAATCAAGGCATCTATACATTAAATAAAAGGTGACATTTGGGCATTTTAGATAAATGTCACATTTCAAGAATGAATATTGCCAGATGTTTTTTTTAATTTATTTATACAGCTAAAATAAATTCTTATTATTCATTTAGCAACAATAAATATAGTGCTTCACATTTTTTTCAAGCTCGGTATGTGTATGCCATACAGTCATTTTAATGGGATTTTTGGGGGTGCTACTGTTACCCCAAACTATAGTGCAGCACCATCCCTGAATTTGATAGATAGAACCTTTTAACGTGTCTAGTGCTCTTCACAGCTCTGTGAATGACTGACTGCTGCTATACAATACTGTTGTGCACTATACCTAAGTGACACAAAACAGCAGGAAACATGGAGCTTCAGATCAGAAAAATGTTTCTTTCATGAGTCTGATAGAGCATGCAAGTTTAAACAACTGTCTAATTTATGTCAATTTAAAATGTCTTTGTTCTCTTGGTATCTTTTGTTGAAAAGCCATGCGTAAGATTAGGAGCTTGCACGAGTCTGGAGCACTATATGGTAGCCGTTTTGCAAGAATGTGATCCGTTTGCTAAAGCACTAGATGGCAGCACTATTCCCTGCCTTGTATTGCTACAGGTGCCTACTTAGGTAGCCCTCTAACAAGGAGCACCATAGGAACTAAGCAAATTCGACAATAGAAGCAAATTGGAAACTTTTTAATAATTGTATGCTCTGTCACAAAATACATTTCCTTTAAGAGTCATTAAACACAAAAAATGTTTTATTAGAAAGACCAGCAGCCGTTTAACATGATATTTTTTTAAAAAGTTAAAGGGGTATAAAATTTAAAATTAAACTTGCACAATACAGATAGAGAATGCAATTTAAAATATTGTTTTTGTTATCAAATGTTCTTTGTTCTCTATGTATCCTTTATTGTACAGCATGCCTAGACTCAAGAGTGTGCACGTATCTTGAGCAATATATATCAGCAACAATGATATACATATAGCACTCAAGTCACGTGCACGCTCCTCAGCCTACAAAGGTATGCTCTTCAAAGAATTTGAAGAGGCTAAAGTAAAAGTAATTGTAGCTTGAAATTAAGGTTGTTTAAATGGATAATAACCCTTATAGAAACTGAAGTGCTGTGGATGAATGATTCCTTAAAAATAGAGGGCGAGATTACATATACTGCGCAGGCTTCAGCGCAAGCACTGTAACCCGCGCCGCCAGTAATTTCACCTCAAAATCGGGGTATCCAATAAACCACACCGGCAGTTCATAAAGTGCCGTAAGTTGGATAAACTAGCGATGTCCAGAAATGAGTGTAAATACAAATTTCTGGAGTCGCTAGTGATTTACGGCACTTTAGATACTGCTGGCGCCTAAGAAAAGTTTAAAAAAAATTAATCTCCTGTAAAAGTCTAACACGCCTCCCAAAAATAAGCCCGACAAGTACAACATCTATATCCGCAATTTCCCCCTCTCACAACTAATAATAAATGTATTAACCCCTAAACCGACAACCCCCCCAACACAATATGCCTAATTAAACTATTAACCCCTATATCCGCCATCAAACCCACACTGCAAGTAATAACTAAATTATTAACCCCTAAATCCTTTTAACCCACAACGCAAACTACCTATTAAATTATTAACCCCTAAACCGCCAAAGTCCACAACGCAAATAAATAAATTACTAAGCCCCCTAACCCAACACCCCCTAAATGTACCCAAATTACCTAAATTACAAAATACTAAAGTTACTATTAAAATTAAAAAAAAAATAACACTACTTTAAAAATAAAAATAAACAAAGTATAAATTAAAGGGACAGTCTAGTCAAAATTAAAATTCTGGTGTAGACTGTCCCTTTAAGCTACAATTACAGAAAATAAAAAAATCTAAGATTACATCAAATAAAAAAACAAAATTACCAAATTTTAAAAAATTATACCTAATCCCTATGAAAATAAAAAAGCCCCCCCAAAATATAAACACCTCCTACTCTAAAAATAAACTACCAGTAGCCCTTAAAAGGGCTTTTTGCAGGGCATTGCCCCAAGATAATCAGCTCTTTTACATCAAAATACACAAAGTCCCCCCTAACAGTAAAACCCCTCCACCTACCAAACCCCCCAAAAGAACCTAACACTTAAAAACCTAAACTACCCATTGCCCTGAAAAGGTCATTTGTTTGGGCATTGCCCTTAAAAGGGCATTTAGCTCTTTTACTGCCCATCCCTAATCTAAATAAACAACCCCCCCCCCCCCCAAAAAAAAAACTTAAAAAAACCTTCCTGAAGTCCAGCGGAGAAGGTCCTGTTCCAGGCAGTGAAGTCTTCTTCCAAGCGGCGACCTCGTCTTTCTTCTTCCAGCAACAATCCGGCACGGAGCGGAGGGCGGAGCTGAAGACCAATGACCACGGAGCTGAAGACCGGCGACCCTGGAACTGAAGACCGATGACCCTGGAACTGAAGAACGGCGACCCTGGAACTGAAGACCGGCGACCCTGGAACTGAAGACCGGCGAACCGGCTATTGAAATTCTATTGGCTATTCAAATCAGCCAATAGAATTTCAGTAGCTCTCATCCTCGTCTTTCTTCTTCCAGCAACAATCCAGCACGGAGCGGAGGGCGGAGCTGAAGACCAATGACCACGGAGCTGAAGACCGGCGACCCTGGAACTGAAGACCGATGACCCTGGAACTGAAGACCGGCGACCCTGGAACTGAAGACCGGCGACCCTGGAACTGAAGACCGGCGAACCGGCTATTGAAATTCTATTGGCTATTCAAATCAGCCAATAGAATTTCAGTAGCTCTCATCCTATTGGCTGATTTGAACAGCCAATAGGATTTGAGTAGCTTTCATCCTATTGGCTGATTTGAATTTGAAGACTAAAATCAGCCAATAGGAATTCAAGGGACACCATTTTTAATCGCGTACCTTGAATTTTCTATCCAGTGTACGGCGGCGATCGTATGAAGAGGATCCTCCACGCTCCATGGCTCCGCGGTCACTGGTCTTGAGTTCCAGGGTCGCTGGTCTTCAGTTCCAGGGTCGCCGGTCTTCAGTTCCAGGGTCGCAGGTCCGCACGGATTGTTCCTGGAAGAAGAGGTCGCCGCTTGGAAGAAGACTTCACCGCATGGGACAGGACCTTCTCCGCCAGACTTCAGGAACTGTAAGTACCAACCTGGGGGTTAGACTTAGGTTTTTTTAAGGGATTTTTTGGGGGGTTGTTTTATTTAGATTAGGGATGGTCAGTAAAAGAGCTAAATGCCCTTTTAAGGGCAATGCCCAAACAAATGCCCTTTTCAGGGCAATGGGTAGTTTAGGTTTTTTTAGTGTTAGGTTCTTTTATTTTAGGGGGTTTGGTGGGTGGGGTGTTTTACTGTTAGGGGGGACTTTGTGTATTTTGATGTAAAAGAGCTGATTATCTTGGGGCAATGCCCTGCAAAAAGCCCTTTTAAGGGCTACTGGTAGTTTATTCTTAGAGTAGGGGGTGCTTTTATTTTGGGGGGCTTTTTTATTTTCATAGGGATTAGGTATAATTTTTTAAAATTTGGTCATTTTGTTTTTTATTTTATGTAATCTTAGATTTTTTCATTTTCTGTGATTGTAGCTTAAAGGGACAGTCTACACCAGAATTTTAATTTTGACTAGACTGTCCCTTTAATTTATACTTAGTTTATTTTTAGTGTTAGTTTTTGTTTTTGTTTTAATAGTAACTTTAGTATTTTGCAATTTAGGTAATGTGGGTACATTTAGAGGGTGTTAGGTTAGGGGGCTTAGTAATTTATTTATTTGCGTTGTGGGCTTTGGCGGTTTATGGGTTAATACTTTAATAGGTAGTTTGCGTTGTGGGTAAATGGCGGATTAGGGGTTAATAGTTTTAATAGGTAGTTTGCGATGTTGGGGTTGGCAGATTTAGTTATTACTTGCGGTGTGGGTTTGATGGCGGATATATGGGTTAATACACTTTATTATTTATTGCGGTGGGGGATTGCGGTTGACAGGTAGATAGATATTGTGCATGCGTTAGGTGTAAGTTTATTTTTGCAGGCATTTTCTGGAGTTACGGTGCTGCGGCTGCCTTGTGTGGCGAGGTGAAAATGGAGTAAGATTTCTCCATTTTCGCCACGTAAGTCCTTGTGCTGAATATTGGATACCAATTTGCGACGCGGTCCCATGTTAGCTTATGGGAGTAAAAATTGCGGGGGATGGGTGAAATATATGTGCCGCATTTAAATGCGGCACTATATAAAGGTTTCCCCAAACAGCGCAAAAAATGGCGTTGCTGGCTTTTGTGGGCGATGCCGCATATGTAATGGGGCCCAGAATGCTTAGCAGCTGATAAGGAAAACTCCTATAGCTCAATGGGTGGAGAGGGACACATATATACCAGCATGGAAACAAAAAGTGACTTTATATAAGAACAAGAACATTCAAAAAATGCAGTGCATATGGAAATATTCTCTTTTAGATAAAATAACTTAAATGGATATTAAACAGTGCTCATTCCGTAAAAACATATGTTAAATCAAAGTAAACCTAAAAAGAAACAGATTGTGTAAAAAACAGCAAACAACTTACTTGCTTTCTTGCATAATGAGAACAAAGAAAATCTCTGTGTAGCCCTGCCCCAGGGTGATATGGGAGCTGACATCGTTGAAATTTAGGTTACATTCTGACTGATCTAGGCATGAGCAAGTCTGACTCCCTGTAATAGTAACCAGCCTAGAAGATTTATGACATCAGGCTAGACAAGCTACCTGTAGAGACCACAGCCTCCTTATAAGGCTATGACAGGAAATAAAGGACAAGCACAAATGTAGGCAAAAAAGCAATAAAAGGTAAAATCCATTTAAATAGATGAATAATACATACTGTAAATTATTTCTATTAAGCACAGCTTAGTGCTTTTTTTATTACAACAATAAAACAGACTGTTAAACATCCCTTTAAATGGAAAAGAAAGTCAAAATTAAATTTGCACAATTCAGATAGAACATTATATTTTAAGACACCCTTTAATTTCACTTCTATTTTTAAATGTAATTTGTTCTCTTGGTATCCATTGTTGAAAAAGAATATGTGCATATCCTACATTAGTGGGAGCTAGCTGGTGATTGGTGCATGCACACATTTGTCTGATCTGATTGGCTGACTAGGTGTGTTCAGTTAGCTCCCAGTAGTGCATCACTGCTCCTTCAGCAAAGGATATCAAGGAAATGAAGAAGATTTGATAATATAAGTAAATTGGAAAGTTGTTTAAAATTGAATATGTTCTATCTGAATTAATGTCCATTTTATATCCCTTTAAGCCAAGTGCAAAACAGAGAGAAGGAGGTAATTGTATGCAAATAATAAAGCAAATGAATATATGAGAAGCAGGATTGAAATATATTTATAATAAAACAACAAAGGTTAAAGGGACACTATAATGCAAACATGACATGCCCTAAATCAGAGCATTCCATTCTAGTTCTTGACCTGACAAGCCTATGTGCTTAACCCCTGCAAATGGGTTAAACATATAGTTAAGTTACTACCAGGAGCTGCATAACACAGCTGGTCCCAAATATACATGGCCAGTGAGCCAATTAGCAGTGACAATTCCACAAACCAGCTGTGCAACTGTTGACATTGACTAGCTCACCAGCTGTGTCCACTCAGGACCAGCAGTCCTCTTTGGTTCCTGAGCAGTATTTTAACTATGTGCTTAATTTTTTTGGAAGGTTAAACACATAGATTTCCAGAATCAAATTAGAGCATGTCATGTTTGCACTTTAATGTCCCTTTTATGTAAAATGATGAGTAACACCAAACCTTATGGATATGTACTGTAGCTGCTTTTGTTAAAAACACCAATTTGTGGTCTTGTACCCACACTCCTTGCAAACCTGACAATCTATTATTTGGCATCTAAGACACCATTAGATAATGTGATTCATTTTAAGGTCACTAAAAGCAGACACAGAAATCAAATCTCGCCTCCCAGACTGTATTCTGTGAGCAAATTACCAGATGAGCCACTCCCACTCTTTGTATCTGTGTAAATAATGATTCCCGGACCACTTCAGAACAAGGCTTCTGGCCAATGTTTAGAGAATTTGTTGTGCAAAACACACAAATTAAAGGGACATTATACACTCATTTTTTCTTTGCATAAATGTTTTGTAGATGATCTATTTATATAATCCATAAAGTTTAAATTATTTTTAAATAACATTGCTCTGATTTTCAGACTCCTAACCAAGCCCCAAAGTTTTATGAGAATGTCAGCTACCTACTCCAGCTTGCTCCTGTTTGTGTAAAGGGTCTTTTCATATGCATTTTGCCTGTAGAAGTTACTGATTTCAGCATCAGCCCTTCTATATATTGCATTGCAGACATCAGTGATAAAAAGCAGTATCTTTTGTGTGCAAGAGACTTCAATCTTCTAAAACTTTGCACACAGAGGTGGACCGACCCCGTGGTCGGACTGTTCTTTCCGTCGGCATTCTGTCCGAGAACCGAGTGACCCATCGGGTAATCAGCCACCAACCAAGGGCCTGCAGTCGGAGGGGGCCCACCAAAGCCCATCCAACCACCTCAATCAGCGCTGCTGTGCTCAGGACCAGACTGGCCTACTGGGAAACTGGAAGATTTCACCTCGGGCTGGCTGGCCACAATTTAAGGGAGCTGATGTTGCTGGGGAGGAATATTTAACTGTCACAGGGGCTGAAGCACCTTTTCCCCTCATTTCCACAAGAGGCCGCTAGAGGTACTGTCTGGGCTCACAGTGTGTATCTAAGTGCTGTGACTTAAAGGGACAGTCTACACCAGAATTGTTATTGTTTTAAAAGATAGATAATCCCTTGTTTACCCATTCCCTAGTTTTGCATAACCAACACAGTTATATTTATATATTTTTTACCTCTGTGATTATCTTGTATCTAAGCCTCTGCAGACTGCCCCTTTATTTGTTCTTTTGACAGACTTGCAGTTTAGCCAATCAGTGATGGCTCCCAGGTAACTTCACGTGCACGAGCACAGTGTTATCTATATGAAAAACATGAACTAACACCCTCTAGTGGTGAAAAAACTGTTAAAATGCATTCTTAAGAGGCGGCCTTCAAGGTCTAAGCAATTAGCATATGAACCTCCTAAGTTAAGCTTTCAACTAAGAATACCAAGAGAACAAAGGAAAATTGGTGATAAAAGTAAATTGGAAAATTGCTTAAAATTACATGCCCTATCTGAATCATGAAAGTTTATTTTGGACTAGACTGTCTCTTTAAAGGGACATGAAACCTAAAATTTTGCCTTCATGTTCAGATAGAACATACAATTTTATGAAACTTTCCAAATTACTTTTATTATTTAATTTGCTTAGTTCTCTTGGTATCCTTTGTTAATAAGCATACCTAGTTAGGCTCAGGAGCTGGGAGCTAGCTGCTGATTGGCGGCTGCACATTTATGGCTCTTCTGACTGATTTATGAATGTGTTCAGCTAGTTCCCAGTAGTGCATTGCTGTTCATTCAACATAGTTTACCAAGAGAATGAAGCAAAATTGATAATATAAGTAAATTGGAATGTTGTTTAAAATTGTATTCTGTATCTGCATCGTGAAATAAAAAAAATGTGTGTTTCATATTCCTTTAAGGATGTCAGGGGGCTATATCCTGGGGATCGTTGGACCTGAGCTCGGGAAGACAGGAAGTGTAGGTCAGTCACCTGGAAGGCAGCAATGTGGGTAAGTAAGACCCAGACATAACCAAAGTCAGACCGCCTAAGGCCCTAACTTTACCTGCATCTGGCTGGAAACTTGCCCTGATTGAGGTTAATTAATTTACCAAATTACATTCTCGAGTATGAGAAATGCCCCAAAAACTTACCCTAACGGCAGGGAGGTAAATACTTTTGTAAGAGAGCCACCAGCACATAGTGAACTCAGGTATTCATCAGTGTTTCTCAACCACGGTCCTCGAGTACCCCCAACAGGCCAGGTTTTTATTATAACTGAACTAGAGCACAGGTGAAATAATCAGCTGAAGGGTGAGAGCAGGTTAGTAACCATGGTTACTGATCAGCTGATTGTTTCACCATGCTCTAGTTCAGCTACAATGAAAACCTCACCTGTTGGCGGTACTTGAGGAGCGCGGTTGAGAAACAATGGCCCAAATTAAATGGAATATGTGTGTGTAAATCTATCTATCTATATATACACACAATATTTTTGTTTATTTGATTGGTAGACAAGAGAGAGAATCTAGTCAGACAGGCAGGGAGAGACAGGGGTCCTTAACTTTTTATGCCCAGGGGCCCCATGGGTTGTCAGTCCTCCCGTTTGCACATCAACGGCAGCCGTTGCAAAATTCACACTGATATGTACCAACGTGAGTCAACCAAATTTCACCTGACAAATAAAAAGCAATTTTAGCAGGGATATGAAGAAATAGTGTGCTAGAATATTTGATTACTGACGTACTGCTTGAACAGATTACAAGTGAAAAAAAAATATAAGAGCTATTGTGCATTTACATTACTCAAGTACAATCAATAGTGCTCATATTTTTGTGATCATATTAAAAATCCAAAGTAGCAATAGTCAAGTGCGAGCTAACTTTTGCATGTGAGATACCGAGTGTGTGCTAATCACTTACGTACTAGACTTCTATGGGGGGGGGGGGGTGTAGTAAAATTTATGTCCGATATCACAAAGCCGATGGAACTATAAAAAAAAAATCTGTTTAAAGGGATACTAAACACACATTTTTTCTCTCATGATTCGCATACAGCATGCAATTTTAAACAAGTTTACTCCTATTATCAATTTTTCTTTGTTCACTTGGTATCTTTATTTGAAAAAGCAGGAATGTAAGCTTAACCACCGGCCCATTTTTGTTTCAGCACCTGAGTAGCGCTTGCTGATTGGTGGCTAAATGACGCAATCAGAAGTAGCCTACGGGTTTTCTGAGCAAGCTTCCTCCCTGCTCTCAGCCGTTCCTGGTGACCTCATGAGGTCATTTTTTACGTGGCTCTGCTTATACTCAGGGCCTATTTGATTGCTCGTTCCTGGACTTTGTTAGTGCGCTTTTCTGTGGATCTTCTCCCTCTCTGACCTCTGCTTGCCCAGCCACCCGCTGAATTACGTAAGGTTGCTGACCCTTCTTCATTTATTCATTTATTAATTCATTAATTTAATTCTGCCACAAATCCTTTTTTTCATTAATAATATGTTATTTGATAATTATTAAGTCTAAATATAACTTAAATCCTTTATTTCCATACGGCTAGATTTAGAGTTTTGCGGCCAAAGGGGTGCGTTAGCTACGCGTGTTTTTTCCCCCCCGCATTTTTTAAATACCGCTGGTATTGAGAGTTCTCTGAAGGGCTGCGTTAGGCTCCAAAAAGGGAGCGTAGAGCATAATTTACCGCCACTTCAACTCTCAATTCCAGCGGTGCTTACGGACGCGGCCAGCTTCAAAAACGTGCTCGTGCACGATTCCCCCATAGGAAACAATGGGGCAGTTTGAGCTGAAAAAAAACCTAACACCTTCAAAAAAGCAGCGTTCAGCTCCTAACGCAGCCCCATTGTTTCCTAAGGGGAAACACTTCCTAAGTCTGCACCTAACACCCTAACATGTACCCCGAGTCGAAACACCCCTAACCTTACACTTATTAACCTCTAATCTGCCGCCCCCCGCTATCGCTGACCCCTGCATTTTATTATTAACCCCTAATCTGCCGCTCCGTACACCGCCGCAACCTACATTATAGCTATGTACCCCTAATCTGCTGCCCCTAACATCGCTGACCCCTATATTATATTTATTATCCCCTAATCTGCCACCCCCAACGTCGCCGCTACCTACCTACACTTATTAACCCCTAATCTGCCGACCGGACCTCGCCGCTACTCTAATAAATGTATTAACTCCTAAACCGCCTCACTCCCGCCTCAAAAACCCTATAATAAATATTATTAACCCCTAATCTGCCCTCCCTAACATCGCCGACACCTAACTTCAAGTATTAACCCCTAATCTGCCGACCGGACCTCACCGCTACTCTAATAAATGTATTAACCCCTAAAGCTAAGTCTAAGCCTAACCCTAACACCCCCCTAAATTAAATATAATTTTAATCTAACGAAATAAAATAAATCTTATTAAATAAATTATTCCTATTTAAAGCTAAATACTTACCTGTAAAATAAACCCTAATATAGCTACAATATAACGAATAATTATATTGTATCTATTTTAGGATTTATATTTATTTTACAGGCAACTTTGTATTTATTTTAACTAGGTACAATAGCTATTAAATAGTTAATAACTATTTAATAGCTACCTAGTTAAAATAATTACAAAATTACCTGTAAAATAAATCCTAACCTAAGTTACAATTAAACCTAACACTACACTATCAATAAATTAATTAAATAAACTACCTACAATTATCTACAATTAAATCAACTAAACTAAATTACAAAAAAAAAAACCCACTAAATTACAAAAAATAAAAAAAGATTACAAGAATTTTAATCTAATTACACCTACTCTAAGCCCCCTAAAAAAATAACAAAGCCCCCCAAAATAAAAAAAAAGCCCTACCCTATTCTAAAATAAAAAGTAAACAGCTCTTTTGCCTTACCAGCCCTTAAAAGGGCCTTTTGCGGGGCATGCCCCAAAGAAAACAGCTCTTTTGCATTTTAAAAAAACATACAATACCCCCCCAACATTACAACCCACCACCCACATACCCCTAATCTAACCCAAACCCCCCTTAAAAAACCTAACACTAAGCCCCTGAAGATATCCCTACCTTATCTTCACCACGCCGGGTATCACGATCCGTCCAGAAGAGGGTCCGAAGTCTTCATTCTATCCGGCAAGAAGAGGTCCAGAAGAGGCTCCGAAGTCTTCATCCTATCCGGCAAGAAGAGGACACCCCGGACCGGCAGACATCTTCATCCAGGCGGCGTCTTCTATCTTCATCCATCCGGCATGGAGAGGGACCATCTTGAAGCAGCCGACGTGGAGCCATCCTCTTCTTCCGGCGACTCCCGACGAATGAAGGTCCCTTTAAGGGACGTCATCCAAGATGGCGTCCCTCGAATTCCGATTGGCTGATAGGATTCTATCAGCCAATCGGAATTAAGGTAGGAAAAATCTGATTGGCTGATTGAATCAGCCAATCAGATTCAAGTTCAATCCGATTGGCTGATCCGATCAGCCAATCAGATTGAGCTTGCATTCTATTGGCTGATTGGAACAGCCAATAGAATGCGAGCTCAATCTGATTGGCTGATTGGATACGCAATTGGCGTAAGGGGATCTGCGGTATGGAAAAGTCGCGGCTGGAAAGTGAGCATTAGACCCTTTCCTGACTGATTCTAAATACCAGCGGGCGGCTAAAACCAGCGTTAGGACCCCTTAACGCTGGTTTGGACGGCTAACGCAGAACTCTAAATCTAGGCGATAGTATTTTCATGTATTTTGTTATGCAAACCGATAATAGTTTACTTTCAGGTTTCAAAAAGCCCTAAATTGTACATCAGTGTTTGGGATTGCACTTGAGCACAACACTTAACTCACCACTTGCAATACAAGCACAATCAGCGTGCTAATAGCAAACTCTGCCCTATTTATTAAAATTAAAAACGTTTCAGCTACATTAAACTTTTATCCATCCACTTGTAATACCAGATTGTGCCTTATTCTTTGCAAAATTAACCTAGCACTATGGAGTAGATTTAACAAGCAGCGGATGCTGCTATCTACCCCCATAGTTTCCAGATCGCTGCAAAAAAGAGTTAAGAAGCAGCGGTCATAAGACCGCTGCTCCTTAACTCCTCCGCCACCTCTGAGGCGGCGGATAGCAATCATCCCGATCGGATATGATCAGGATGATTGACAACCCCTGCTAGTGGCCGATTGGCCACCAATCTGCAGGGGGCGGCATTGCACAAGCATTTCACTAGGAATGCTTGTGCAATGTTAAATGCAGACAGCGTATGCTGTCAGCATTTATCGATGTTGGGCAGACATGATCCGCTACAGTGGATCATGTCCGTCCAACATTTAGTAATTCGGCCCCTAGGTGTTTAACCTCCAGTTGGGAATGCTCTGCCGATCCTGAGCTGAAACCAGTAATGCATTGCCGGGTCTGAGCCAACTTTAACACTTTGGGGATGGGAAAAGAATGGATAGTTCTATTCAGGCAACAATAGCCGAGCTTTCATCTATCCCACATGCTACTTAACTGTCACAGTTTGGGGTCTTTGCCTCTTTGTCCCTCCTGCTGCATCCTTTTCAGGATCCAAAATGAAATCAGGAACTAACACAACTTGCCCCACACCCACTTATGGCCACTACACCTGGTCAAGGTACACCCAACTCCACCCACATCATGCCCAACCCATTCCATGATACACTCATGACTGACCACTCTGGTCACAGCTAACGCACACAGAACACATCTTGGCTCCTCCCACAAGTTTTCTTCTTACAGCTTAGACCTAGTTAGTCATGGAAGATCTCTCTAGGTATTGGGAGATAAAGTTATAAAAAAATGTTATCGCCCCTTTGCTTGATCCACATGTGAAAGAGAAGTGGTGTCTGGTATTTTTAAGCCCAGTTCTATGTAGATAATAAAGAATCAATATTGAAATAAAGGCCCTGTTAAAGTGTGTTAATGTGTGTAGATATCTAATTTAAAATAAATGATCATTTAAAATCAGTCCTATAAGCAATAGTTTCTGATGTATGCTGCATAATTATTTATGCTAGTTTACTCTAACTAGCACAGCCAATAGAGTGACAATAGTCTAAGCTCCAGAAGTCACTGCATTGAAAACTGTAAGCATTATGTATGAGTTTGCAGGAACACAAATATATATTTATGACAAGCCCTCAAAAAGGACATTTCTAAATATTGGGGACAATACTATTCCCTCTTCAATAGGATGTGAGCAGAGGCAGTGGAATGCATATGATCACATTATTACAAAGAGGAAACAAATCAAAATGATAACATTTTTCAGATGTGTTGGAAATTTATAAAGAGGGAGGTCCAGTTCCGCTGGGCAGATGTCCAAAAAAAGATAGTCAAAAGGAAAGATCATCACGAGTGTGTGTGGGAATGGGGGTTAATGACTAAGGTCATACTGTCTCACGTACCACTACAATGGCCAATAAAAAGTCACCAAAAATGTGCTTCCATGAATAAACGTATTGCCAGGGAACTAAAAAACAGCAGATTCACAATGAGAGGCTGTGAATTCTTGTGCTGATAAAAATACTACTAGACTTTAAAGAGATGTTGCACTCAATTGTCTTCTTTGATGCATCTAAAATAGGGAATTTCAAATATATTATTATTATTATTATTACAGTATTATTAATATTAATCATAATAAGTGTAATATTATTTAAACAGATGTCAGAGAATAAAGCTGTGTGATTTGTCCCTATCAACAAATAATTGGTGCATACTAGAGTATGCCTTGTGCACAAACATACATTTTCGATGTTTCAGTTTAAATTTAATCAGCTTTTACTTTACTTAATGCACACAAACAATATTATTAAAATATGTATGTTTATGTTAACACTCAAAGAAATTAATCTCAATAAGCAAAAAAAGTATGTGTGTGTGTGTATAATTCAATCCAATTTGTAACCTAGAAGAGAACTGGTTGTCTGAAAGGCTTCATGTCTGATTCCCACAGTGACGTCCAAGCCAAATACCTTACGACAAGAAGCCAACACCTGGAATTGCCCCAGGAAAATTGGTACAGTTGGCAATTATGTCCTATACATGTTAAAAAATAGCTTTAAAGTTAGTCTTGTTGATGGATGGTAGGTCTGCGACTAATATTAACAAATACTTTTAGAAACTTACACTTTTTTTACAGAAAAACAAATACACATAATGGGCTACATTACAAGTGGTGCGCTATTGTTAGCACAGGAGATGATAAGCAATATTAAGACTGTGTTAACTTGAGCATGTATTACAAGTTAAAAGTAAAGGGGTATACTCGAGCGCAAATTCTGTCTGGTTAGCACGAGTGAAGACCTTGCGTAAAGTGTAGGGGTTAAAAAAATATGCAACAAACACAACATAAATACATTAAAATAAAGTGTTACACTCATATATACACTTTCTGATACAAAAAATATCCATATATAATAATTTTTTTTTTTATAAGGATTAAAAGGTATATGGTATATCACAAGATATTTGACTGGAAAGGGCTCTAATGTATATAAATAGAGATAGTATTTATGTGTTTATATATGATTATACATGTAAATATTTTCCATTCCAATGTTCTTCACTAAGAAGAACATGTTCTTTGTATTTTTAAATATATATTTCTATACATATCTGAAAAATATCTATACCTGTATATATTCACACATGTATATAGGTATAGATATATATTTTCCAAAAAATGTAATCTGTTATATACAGTATATAAATATATATGGTCTAATGCGTTGTTGGGTTAGCTCGCTAGCAATAAGTGTTAGGTTTTTCTTTTTGAAAGTGTGCCTTATTGAAGTCTATGGGGAGAAGAACTGAATGTAGTCAGGATAGCCGATAACCAGCAGTTAGCGTGCATCAGGTTTCCCTTGCGCACAATTAACTTGTAATATGAGCACTAACCCCCCCTTAAATGTTTACTTTTAGTGGTGTTTGCACAAGAGTGAAAAAAATATTCAGAGCGCCAGTTGTCATTTGGCCCAATAATGGGAAAAAAAGAACATAGGACATTTAACGGTCCAATGTAATTCTAAACATATAACCTTGTCATTGCTTTTCATCATATCTTTCTTCCATCTATATTATTGATGTTATTATATTCTATTATTATATTATATTCAGATATTTAATACACAATGACCAGATAACATCAACTGGGCTAACATAGGTTGCCAACAATCTTCATAATTGTCGCTATCAACACATTAACAAACACTCTCTGTAGATTAAAGCAGTGTTTACCTTCTCCGTGCAGTTATGTGCATTACCAGGCTTGTCTCTACAGTGTATTACACAAGCTGGGCAGCCGTACCCACAGAACTCTGGCCAAGTTTATATCCTGTTAACCCATGCCTGACTGTTTCATTGTTTAAACACACTCTCCGTTACGATTTGGGCATATCTACATCACTAGCAGCTACAGTGGCTTTTTTTTAATAAAGAAAGAAAGAAGGGAAAAAATTAAGACAAAATATGGTATGATATTTTTTTGCTGTGTTAGTAACCAAAGTTCACGTGACCCCAGATGTGATGTTTTTGTGGGGAAATAAATAAAAAAAAATTAAACGAACATTCCAGCCAAAATTTGAATGAAATTTCAGTTTTGAATAGAAGCATTTTTATAATATACATGTATTAGCAAAAATGCTTCAAGTAAAACTATAGCAGTTTCAAGAGTGTACTTAAGTATGCTCCGTGTACCAGCATCTTAAACACAGCACATACTCAGAAATCCTCAGGTTTTTGTATCATCTGATAAAGACTTACTTTGCATCATTGCTGACATGATACAAGTAGGGATGGGCGAATGTTTTGCAACTTTCGAAAAACAAAACTAATTTTAACAAATTCATTCATTTGCTTCGAATGTTTGTACAACATTCTAACATTTATTTAACGTAATAGTATTTCTAATGCTTTCTTTAAATTTAATATTTTGATTTGAATTATGCAATATTCTATTTTGAAAAATTTGAATCAATATATTTGTAATAGTATTTCTAATGCTCTCTTTAAATGTAATATTTAAATTATGCAATATTCAAGAGAGAAAGTCTAATTAATATATTTGTATCTAATATGTATCAATTTACTAATTTCACTACCACATGAACTATTGAACTTCTGAATTCAAAATTTCAAATGTGGATATTCAGTCTAATTATAAACATTCCAAAACTAAAGTAACTTTCGAAAAACGATAAGAACATTCCACTACCGAATTTTAATGGATTTTTATTCTTATCAACATTCGATTGTCCAAAACAAATGTCCACAGGACTATTGATTCTACCAAACGAATTACAATTTCAGCACATTCGCCCAGCCCTAGATACAACTCCCTACTGTCTCTCTGAGCAGCTGCCCTGAAAATATCTAGGCATGCTTCATATTCATGTGCAGAGAAAATGCTAACAATAAAACATTAACAACTTTTACTAGAAGCATTTGTGTCAATATATCTACAATGCCTTGCAAAAGTATTCACCCCCTTGACTTTTTACCTATTTTGTTACATTACAGCCTGAAGTTCAATGTTTTATTAATCTGAATTTTATGTGATGGATCAGAACACAATAGTCTAAGTTGGTGAAGTGAAATGAGAAAAATATATACATAAAACTATTTTTTAGAAATAGAAAACAGAAAATTGCCATGTGTGTATGTATTCACCCCCTTTGTTATGAAGCCTATAAAAAGCTCTGGTGCAACCAATTACCTTCAGAAGTCATATAATTAGTGAAATGATGTCCACCTGTGTGCATCTAAGTGTCACATGATCTGTCATTACATATACACACCTTTTTTGAAAGGCCCCAGAGGCTGCAAAACCTAAGCAAGAGGCACCACTAACCAAACACTGCCATGAAGACCAAGGAACTCTCCAAACAAGTAAGGGACAATGTTGTTGAGAAGTAAAAGTCAGGGTTAGGTTATAAAAAAATATCCAAATCTTTGATGATCCCCAAGAGCACCATCAAATCTATCATAACCAAATGGAAAGAACATGGCACACCAGCAAACCTGCCAAGAGACGGCCGCCCACCAAAACTCACGGACTGGGCAAGGAGGGCATTAATCAGAGAGGCAGCACAGAGACCTAGGGTAACCCTGGAGGAGCTGCAGAGTATTATATGCTATTTGTGAGATGCATAGGAACAGTAATATAGTATTTGTGAGATGCATAGGAACAGTAATATAGTATTTGTGAGATGCATAGGAACAGTAATATAGTATTTGTGAGATGTATATGAACAGTAATATAGTATTTGTGAGATGCATAGGATCAGTAATATAGTATTTGTGAGATGCATAGGATCAGTGATATAGTATTTGTGAGATGCATAGGATCAGTGATATAGTATTAGTGAGATGCATAGGAACAGTGATATAGTATTTGTGAGATGCATAGGAACAGTAATATAGTATTTGTGAGATGCAGAGGAACAGTAATATAGTATTTGTGAGATGCAGAGGAACAGTAATATAGTATTTGTGAGATGCATAGGAACAGTAATATAGTATTAGTGAGATGCATAGGATCAGTGATTTAGTATTAGTGAGATGCATAGGAACAGTAATATAGTATTTGTGAGATGTATAGGAACAGTAATATAGCATTTGTGAGATACATAGGAACAGTAATATAGTATATGTGAGATGTATAGGAACAGTTATATAGTATTTTTTAGTTGCATATGAAGAGTAATATAGTATTTGTGAGATGTATAGGAACAGTGATATAGTATTTGTGAGATGCATAGGAACAGTGATATAGTATTTGTGAGATGAATAGGAACAGTGATATAGTATTTGTGAGATGTATAGGAACAGTAATATAGTATTTGTGAGATGTATAGGAACAGTGATATAGTATTTGTGAGATACATAGGAACAGTTATATAGTATTTGTGAGATGCATAGGAACAGTTATATAGTATTTGTGAGATGCATAGGAACAGTAATATAGTATTTGTGAGATGTATAGGAACAGTAATATAATATTTGTGAGATGCATAGGAACAGTAATATAATATTTGTGAGATGCATAGGAACAGTAATATAGTATTTGTGAGATGTATAAGAACAGTGATATAGTATTTGTGAGATGTATAGGAACAGTGATATAGTATTTGTGAGATGCATAGGAACAGTGATATAGTATTTGTGAGATGCATAGGAACAGTAATATAGTATTTGTGAGATGTATAGGAACAGTAATATAATATCTGTGAGATGCATAGGAACAGTAATATAGTATTTGTGAGATGCATAGGAACAGTAATATAGTATTTGTGAGATGCATAGGAACAGTAATATAATATTTGTGAGATGCATATGAACAGTGATATAGTATTTGTGAGATGCATAGGAACAGTGATATAGTATTTGTGAGATGCATAGGAACGGTGATATAGTATTTGTGAGATGCATAGGAACAGTAATATAGTATTTGTGAGATGTATAGGAAAAGTAATATAGTATTTGTGAGATGTATAGGAACAGTGATATAGTATTTGTGAGATACATAGGAACAGTAATATAGTATTTGTGAGATGCATAGGAACAGTGATATAGTATTTGTGAGATGCATAGGAACAGTGATATAGTATTTGTGAGATGCATAGGAACAGTGATATAGTATTTGTGAGATGCATAGGAACAGTGATATAGTATTTGTGAGATGTATAGGAACAGTAATATAGTATTTGTGAGATGTATAGGAACAGTAATATAGTATTTGTGAGATGCATAGGAACAGTAATATAGTATTTGTGAGATGTATAGGAACCGTAATATAGTATTTGTGAGATGCATAGGAACAGTAATATAGTATTTGTGAGATGTATAGGAACAGTGATATAGTATTTGTGAGATACATAGGAACAGTAATATAGTATATGTGAGATGTATAGGAACAGTGATATCGTATTTGTGAGATGCATAGGAACAGTAATATAGTATTTTTGAGATGCATAGGAACAGTAATATAGTATTTGTGAGATGCATAGGAACAGTAATATAGTATTTGTGAGATGCATAGGAACAGTAATATAGTATTTGTGAGATGCATAGGAACAGTAATATAGTATTTGTGAGATGCATAGGAACAGTGATATAGTATTTGTGAGATGCATAGGAACAGTAATATAGTATTTGTGAGATGCATAGGAACAGTAATATAGTATTTGTGAGATGTATAGGAACAGTGATATAGTATTTGTGAGATGTATAGGAGCAGTAATATAGTATTTGTGAGATGCATAGGAACAGTAATATAGTATTTGTGAGATGCATAGGAACAGTAATATAGTATTTGTGAGATGTATAGAAACAGTAATATAGTATTTGTGAGATGCATAGGAACAGTAATATAATATTTGTGAGATGCATAGGAACAGTGATATAGTATTTGTGAGATGCATAGGAACAGTAATATAGTATTTGTGAGATGTATAGGAACAGTAATATAATATTTGTGAGATGCATAGGAACAGTGATATAGTATTTGTGAGATGCATAGGAACAGTAATATAGTATTTGTGAGATGTATAGGAACAGTAATATAGTATTTGTGAGATGCATAGGAACAGTAATATAATATTTGTGAGATGCATAGGAACAGTGATATAGTATTTGTGAGATGCATAGGAACAGTAATATAGTATTTGTGAGATGCATAGGAACAGTAATATAATATTTGTGAGATGCATAGGAACAGTGATATAGTATTTGTGAGATGCATAGGAACAGTAATATAGTATTTGTGAGATGCATAGGAACAGTAATATAGTATTTGTGAGATGTATAGGAACAGTAATATAGCATTTGTGAGATGTATAGGAACAGTAATATAGCATTTGTGAGATGTATAGGAACAGTAATATAGTATTTGTGAGATGTATAGGAACAGTAATATTGTATTTGTGATATGCATAGGAACAGTAATATAGTATTTGTGAGATGCATAGGAACAGTAATATAGTATTTGTGAGATGTATAGGAACAGTGATATAGTATTTATGAGATGTATAGGAACAGTAATATAGTATTTGTGAGATGTATAGGAACAGTAATATAGTATTTGTGAGATGCATAGGAACAGTAATATAGTATTTGTGAGATGTATAGGAACAGTAATATAGTATTTGTGAGATGCATAGGAACAGTAATATAGTATTTGTGAGATGTATAGGAACAGTGATATAGTATTTATGAGATTAATATTTTTTTATCATTGCACTGCGAATGTAAGAAATGAACTACATGGCAAATTTGTCCCACAAACATTTCTCAGAGAATTGCAATGTGGAATCTCTTGGTGAGTTAGTGAGTGGAATCTCAGATAAACCCTTTATTCCCCCTATGGGTGGGATGGATGCAAATTGCTCAGACATTTCCTGCTCCTCCAGCTGCCAAGAAATAAAAAAAATAAACAGCCAAACTTACTTTACACTGGCAAGTGCTTTCTGACAGATAGGGTCCTCCAAGTAGCTGTTTGTATCGGGTTAGCAGTAACCAGGCTTATTTTTAACAAGGGAAAGAGTCAGCAGCTTAGTGATTCAGGAGAAAAGCATTTTGCTAAAAGGAAGAATACTAGAACAAGAGGTAGTGGTATGAATTTGGAGGATAACTGGTTTGGAAATAGTTTGTAGAATTACTTATTTATCGAAAGGTAGTTGATATATTTATATGCCTTCCAGCAGAAGAGGTGCCCACAAACATAGTAATGAAATGTAAAAATGTCTGGGATATGAATACCCAAATATTTAGTATTGTGTAATGTATTTTTTATGTGTTTTGTGACACTTTCCTGTTTCACGAAAAAGTTAACCAGAGCTCTGAGGATCATTCTAGCGTAAATCACAATTGAGCTCAAGCGATCCCTTTTACTTTCAACTTGTAATGCGAGCACCTAACCCGATGCGTGCAAACACGAACTATAAACCCCTTTTTACTTGCACATAACTGTTAACGTGCCACTCGTAATCCGGCCCACGTTTTACTATGTGCAGTAAAAATAACTAGTTTGCAATATAGTTTTCTTATATATTTTAATTTTGATGCTTCAATGAGAATTTTCAAATTCACACTGCTCTAAATGGAATATAAATTGCAAAAAATGTTTATATCAAATGTCACAAGCAAGTCCAGACTTAAATAGTACTGGGGCAAAATACAATACTGGGTGACAAAATTATTAAAGAGATATGAAACCCAAAAATGTTATTTCATGATTCAGATACATTTCCTTTAAGGGTCATTTCCTTTAAGGGTCATTAAACACAAAAAATGTTTTATTAGAAAGACCAGCAGCCGTTTAACATGATATTTTTTTAAAAGTTAAAGGGGTATGAAATTCAAAATTTAACTTGCACGATACAGATAGAGAATGCAATTTAAAATATTGTTTTTGTTATCAAATGCTCTTTGTTCTCTATGTATCCTTTATTGTACAGCATGCCTAGACTCAAGAGTGTGCACGTATCTTGAGCAATATATATCAGCAACAATGATATACATACATATAGCACTCAAGTCACGGTATCTCTTTAAACACAGAATATTATGGAAACAAAGCCAATTTGATAATAGAAGTAAATCCGAAACTTTTTAAAAAATAATATGTTCTGTCTGAATCACAAAGAAGATACTGGGGTTTCCTATCCCTTTAAATGAGTAATTTGCTTGTTAATGCAATTCATGTTTATGTCCCTTTAAGTACTAGGAATTGACTGACAAGATGTGAACTTGTTTCTGATGTAGTTAAAGATGACAGAGGAATTGTATATAATACAAATAGTAAATGTTGCAATGGCTCACTAGGGCTTGTAGTTACAATAATTTGGGATACACCACATCCTAGTATCTCTCACTAGTTCCCGCAATGCCTTTTGCACTGCATACTTTACCCAATGTGTGATTACTGGATTCTTTCTATTTTTGGGGGGGTCTCACTGTATCTGAAAGCTGCATAGTAAGTAGCAGGAGAACTAAAAGACATCTTGGCCTTTTTGTGCTCCCTAAGTCCTTCTTTATTGCAATTCTTCCATCTGCAAACATTGATTCAAGACATTTTATTTATACAGGTGGGGCCCTTAAACATGCCTAGGCTTTCAAGCTACAAACTAAACAATGGGAAAGCCATTAATGCCTTAGTCCCAGGCTATAAATCCTTTGCAAAAAGAAAAATGACACACTCCAGATTTGCAACATTAACTCTATGCCTAGACTGGAGAACAGCACCTCTCACACTCACATCCAGTAATGTAAGAGTTAAGGTGTCAATTCCATATTGTATTGAACAAGAACGTCCTAATCAATTTGTATGTAAATGTTTCAATTTATAATTATAGCACTTGCATCTTTATTATATTATGTGTAAAAAGTTAGAAAACTTTTTTTTTTACTGAAATGGATTTAAATGGTCTTTTATATTTCCATAAATGTACAATGTAAGATTGTTTTTTTGTTGAAAAACTGCTACATTGGATATTTAGCTCTTTATACCCCCCTGGTGGTAGCACTAGGATAACACAATTTTTGTAAATTATTTTAAAGAACAAGTATTTTCATTCCTTTGTAGATCATAACTTTTGAAAGCAACAGATTTTCTCGGGGGGGAAATTCTATCCTTTTGTTGAAAAACATACCTAGGTAGGCTCACAGGCATCAACACACTACTGAGAGCTGCTGATTGGTGGTTACACATATTGTAATTGTCACTGACTCACCAGATGTTAAAAGGAACAGTAAACACCCTGTAATTACAGACATTCAGTTGTGTTGCTATAGAATAACATATCAGCTGAGTATTAACGTTTTAAAACAAATTAACATCCTTTTTACTGCAAATATTTATCAACAGCCAAACTCAATCCAACTTAGGCCTCGCTTCCATTGAGTCGTTAAAAATGGAGCCGTAAGCTACCGAAGCGGCCGACAGCTAAAAGTAATTTACGGCTGCATTTTAGTACCAGGTTTCCATTGAAAAGATTAGCGTGTTGCGCGCAGTCGCTCTTTTCGTGTAGCTGTAAGTTAACGTTGTGTTAACGCTTCCATCTGACGTCAGATTTCTTGAAAATCAATTAGTTGCTAAGGTAACCCGACCTTACGCTATAGAATTTACGTTTAACGTCCGTGCTTATTACCTGTGATCGCCTCTCAAGAAAAATAAAAAAACACTTATCCATATTTTTAATAATCAAATACTATTTTCTAATATAATTATATTTAACACTTCATAAATATAAGTAATATTTCTTGCTGCCCTAGGCATAGGTCTAGTTTGCATTCTGTAGATATGTTCTTGCATATATTATTATATTTAAATATATACTGATATTTCTATTAGAATATAATTTCAACTATTTCTATACATGAGACAACAATAAATATTACTTATAACAATTTATTTCTACATTAAAACACTTGCATTATTTGCAAGTTTTATAATTTCAATAGAAAATAGGTCTCAAAAAGCACAATATTCCTCTTTTACACCTAGTTGAGCTGGGGGTAATATATCTCAATGTATCGACAGCCTCCGACAATGTATTAACGGTTAGCGCTTTCAATGGAAACCTGGTATAATTTATCGATTAACGGCTTCTATTACTTTCTATGGGACGCGAAAATCTTTTCGGCAGCCGAAGTCCGGCAGCCGATATTGAGGTATAACGCGCCATTGGAAACAGTCGTTAAACGCTATTGCTTTCGACAGCATATTTAACGGTTTGCGAGTGCACGCAAACTGAATTACGACTCAATGGAAGCGAGGCCTTATTTGGGGGAGATAAATCTGGGCTTTAGTCTGCAGACAACAAGGTTAGTCACAGTCATAATGTTATTAAAAGGTAAATTGTTATGCAGTTGTTATCTGATAAAGCCAATTAGGGACAGATGCATTTAAAGTGCTGAGATTTAGAAATTGCTCAATTTTCAGAACTAAATGACATTAAAAGGGGCAGAATAAATAATGAGAATATACTGCAAAGCTGTTTTATTAGGCATAACTAAACATGTTGGGCTAGATTACAAGTGGAGCGTTAATTTATCGCGTGCCCACAAACGGGCAAATTTGCCTGTTTGCAGGCGCACAATAAATAACCAGCGAGCTTGCGGTAGCAATTAGCACTTATAAAATGAACTAGAGATCAGATCTTTGGTTAATTTTATAAATTTCCCCCAAATGCCCCCCATAATCAAGTGTAAGATACTTTATTAAAAAATAAAGATATTATTATTATTATTATATTTTCAATAATGTAACTGCACTTAGCAGTTTTTGGGGGCTAAAGTTGGCAGCTGTAGACTATTCGAAATAAACGGCACTGAAAAGTGCCTTTACATTGCAGTCTATGGGAATTGTGTGTTCCCAGTAAATATATATGTATATACACATATTAACACATAAATAACATAAATTATGCTTAACTGATAATTTTCTTTTCTTTAGATGGAAAGAGTTCACAGCTGCATTCAGAACCTGGCCACCAGGAGGAGGCAGACACCCCAGCCAAAGACTTAAATACTCATCCCACTTCCCTTATCCCCCAGTCATTCTGCCGAGGAACAAGGAACAGTAAAATATCAGGGTGAAAAGGTGCCAGAAGAACAAAAATTACGGCCGCCCCACAAAAAAACACGGTCGGGGAGTTGTGGACTCTTTCCATCTGAAGAAAAGAAAATTATCAGGTAAGCATAATTTATGTTTTTCTTCATAAATGGAAAGAGTCCACAGCTGCATTCATTACTTTTGGGAAAACAATTCCCAAGCTATACAGGACACTGAATGCTAAAACGGGAGGGTAAAACTGGCGGCCCATTCTGAGGGCACCAAGCCTGAAACCACAATCCAACAAAAATCCCGCTTCGTCCAAAGCCAAGAAAACTTTTGAAAAGAAAAGGCCCCAAGGACACTGAATCGCAGATAGACCACAGCCTTGCTAGAAACCGCAGAAAACAGCCTCAACTGAACCAACACTCCTCCAGGAGAATCATCGCCCCAAGGTCAGTCCACAACCGTACCCCCGTACAAGAGAAAGCGGAATGACAACTGAAAAACTCCCAAAGGGGAGAGGACATGGAGGAACAAACAAGGATTCCCGGAAGACCCTAAACAGGGTGCAAGAAGATCCAAATAAAAAATGGAAAAACCCAAAAAGCGAGCCAAGCTCACAGAGATCCTAAGGGATCCTGAAAACAAGGGAAGGCAACGCCCAGACCCCAAACTGTACAGGACTACAAGGTTGAGACTGGCAATCAGAACAGAGAAGAAAAGTTCTCCGGAAAAAAACAGAGAAACCGCCCCTAAAAAAACTATTGAAACCGGAGTCCCAAGTCGCCAGGAATTTGGAATATCAAAATATTCCCAGTCAACACGTGCATCAAACCGAGAGAACAACCTCTGAACACCACACGCTGCAGTCATACCAGGGTGACTCCAAAAATAAAATACTTGCAGGCAAGTAAAAAGCAGCCGAAGATAGATAACACCATCAACTGACGGACTGCTAACATCCACTAAGTAGTGGTTACACAGAACACCGGACCAGCCCAAGCAACAGTCAGGTCTGAATCACAAGGGAACAGAAAGGATCCCAACCACCGGCACCCAGAGAAAATGGCGTAATGGGATGGCCTCAGTCACCCCAACAGAGCTCGGGTGCCATCCAAAAGTACCCACAAACAGGTACTCCCAAGGAGGACACCATAGAGATAGGCCGAAACAAGGCAGAAAAGTCCTATGAAATCTAGCCGAACACTATATGTCAGTCTCAATGTAGCACCTACAACAGGTACTCCCAAGGAGAACACCATAGAGATAGACCTAAAAAGGCAGAAGAGCCCTATGCTCTAACCTGGAGACTGAACCACAGAAGGAACAGAACAATCCCAGAAAAGCGAACCACTCTCTTTACAGGATAAACCACCTGTTCCAACCACCTGCCCACAGGACAGGACCACCAACCTCCAGAGAGAGGAAAACCCCTCCTCTTTAGGAAAGGCAAAACAACCCCCCAAAGGGAAGGGCACAGACAACAGTGCACACACTCACAAGGCCAAAGCCCTAATTTGAGCCAAAAGAAAACCATCCAGGCGCCACTGATGAATACAAAAAGGAAACTTCCCAAGAAGGGAAGTACATACCGTTCAAGAACAAGGCAGGCAATGAAGAGCCTACCCAGCACTCCTGGCCAAGCTGCTAGTAGCTAATCTGGCGAGACCATAAGTTATAGCCTATGTTCCCTGGAGAACTGGAGCTCCCGAACCAGTCACAGGATCTATGAATCCAGAAATATACCAGATAAGGCCATGAAGAAAAAGTACCCGCACCACAGCGGGATCCTGCTAGCGAAACCATGGGGCTAACCACCAATCAGACCAGCTGGCTTAGGACCAAAAAGATCCAGACAAACAAAGGCCCGAGCCCCAGAATTGTTTAGACAAACAATACCCCAAGGAACACCATACCCCGTCTGAATAAAAACAGACTACACAAGAGATAAAAATAATCTGTAAAACGGAGCTAAACATAAATCCCAACCCAAACGGAAGAGAACACCCCTTACAAAGGTCCGACTCCAAAGGAGCTAGGGCACGACAGAGCCGCAAGAATCTAAGCCCAACAGGTGTACCCCAAACTTCCAGGGCCAAGGGGAAACATCGGGGACGAAGTCACCCGAAGAGCGAGGTAACAAAATCTAGTCTCCATAATCTCCCCAGAGTACAAAACCAGAGGACTACATCCAAGGAAAAAGAATGCATAGCATCCCAAACCCCGGAAACAGCCCCTAGACGGAGCCAGGATAAGGATTCCACATAGCCTATTATTCGTAATAAGGAACGACTAACCCTCAAAGTAGGAAAAAAATGCAAGGTCAACCTCTAAGGAGAAACGGACAAAGTTCAGAGATCTCGACCCAAAGGAAGAGTCCTCAAAAAAGAACAAGTCCAACTCCCGAAGGAATATGAAACCAAACATGAGCTTTGAAAATCAAATAAAGTCATCCCAACCGGATTAAATAAAGAAAAGGCAACCCATAGGATTTTCGCCTAAAAGGAACAGACACACCCACAGGACCAGCCTAACGGAACCCTGCTCATCCAAGCTCAGATTGGAAAGGATACTCAATAACCAGACTATAAAAAGATTACTTTATCCCTTTATATTTAATTCTGTGAGCTATTTGAAGAAGACTGAGAACTCCTATATCCATTAAGGATGCAATCGTCCAACAACGCCAAAACGTGTCGTAACAGAACACGAAGGCGCGCCAGTCTATAACGAAAAGCACAGCACACTTCCACCGGAGCCACAAGAACAGTCGCTCCCCAGGAGAGCTGAACAGACCACCCCATGCCTGGGGGGCCCAGGTTGACTGGACACGAACATAATCTTAAGCAGATATCTGGAAGCTGCAGATGCGCCATCGCCATCAGGATTTGAATACGGAACGGTGCCGCAACCTCCGGAGGGAACAAACCCCCATCCATCCAGGGAAGGATAAGCATAATCTGGGTCACGTGCACTTGTAGCGACAGTAAGTGGTAGGGAACTCGCCACTCAAGGGACAGCACCCCCAGAGGGGGATGGCTCAATGGCTCCTAGATTCCCCAATCCTGAGGAATCGAGCCATCTAGCACGGCATATGGAACATAAGTGACATGTGTCATCTGAGCCGATTCGTATTCATTGCAATAAGTAGAATCTGAATCAAAGACCACTTCAATCTCAACATCAGAATCCTCCATAACTGGGATATGAATACAAAAAAATGGACCAAATAAGAAAAATCTAAACAGCACCTTACACCCACAATGGCTGGGGCACTCACCACCTCCTATGCACCAGACACCAGTGGACCAGAATTTCTCTGCCGCCACACGGTCAGGAATGCCGAACTGGAGAGTCAAAAACGTGACCACGCCCGGTCACAAGGTAAGCCTTACAGTCACTTCCAAGGCCGTTATGTTCCACAAACCATGAGCCTAAGTAACACTTCACATAAGCAGGTCGAATCACATAACAAACATGATTAAAAAAAAAACCTGTTCATATAACCCCCCTTAGGAGATATTAACCTTTGATTACAAGATACAGAAGGAGCCTCACTGAGACCCTGATTACTCTAGTTGGTCCCGCAAGGTGGTAGCCTTTCGGGAAAACATTTGTAATACAAACCAATCATGAGAAAAGTAAAATGAAACTATCTTACCGGAATCTACCCCATGGAACAAGAACATGGCCCTTCAAGTGTGACAGATAGTAGCCTCACCTCTGCCATGGACTTGAGAGAAGAAAGCAGGCAGCGAAACTCGTCAACACAGATTGCTTATGGAGCTGTTAAAATTGAGTGGGGATGGTTTCGTAGAAAGACTCTCCCTGCATCTCCGGACTTTAACTTTCATCCAAGCTCTCACCTTATATTTAATTCTGTGAGCTATTCAAAAAAGAAGACTGAGAACTCCTATATCCATTAAGGATGGAATCGTCCAACAACGCCAAAACAAGTTGTAACAGAACACAAAGGCGTGCCAGTCTATAACGAAAAGCATAGCACACTTCCCCCGGAGCCACAGGAAAAGTCGATCCCCTGGAGAGCTGAACGGACCACCCCATGCCTGGGGGCCCGGGTTGACTGGACACGAACATAATCTTAAGCAGATATCTGGAAGCTGCAGATGCGCCATCGCCATCAGGATTTCAATACGGAAACATGCCGCAACCTCCGGAGGGAACAAACCCCCATCCAGGGAAGGATAAGCATAATCTGGGTCACCTGTACTTGTAGCGACAGTATGTGGTAGGGAACTCGCCACTCGAGGGACAGCACCCCCAGAGGGGGATGGCTCAGCGGCTCCTAGATTCCCCAATCCTGAGGAATTGAGCCCTCTAGCACGGCATATGGAACATAAGTGACTGTCATGTGTCATCTGGGCCGATTCGTATTCATTGCAATAAGTAGAATCAGAGACCACTTCAATCTCAACATCAGAATCCTCCATAACTGGGATATGAATACAAAAAATGGACCAAATAAGAAAAATTTAAATGGCACCTTACACCCACAATGGCTGGGGCACTCACTACCTCCTATGCACCAGACACCAGTGGATCAGAATTTCTCTGTCACCACACGGTCAGGAATGCGGAACTGGAGAGTCAAAAACGTGACCACGCCCGGTCACAAGGTAAGCCGTACAGTCACTTCCAAGGCCGTTATGTTCCACAAACCATGAGCCTAAGTAACACTTCACATAAGCAGGTCGAATCACATAACAAACATGATTAACATGATTAAAAAAAACTGTTTATATAACCCCCTTAGGAGATATTAACCCTTGATTCCAAGATACAAAAGGAGTCTCACTGAGACCCTGATTACTCTAGTTGGTCCTGCAAGGTGGTAGCCTCTCGGGAAAACATTTGTAATACAAACCAATCATGAGAAAAGTAAAATTAAACTATCTTACAGGAATCTACGCCATGGAACAGGAACATGGCCCTTCTAGTGTGACAGATAGTAGCCTCACCTCTGCCATGGACTTGAGAGAAGAAAGCAGGCAGCGAAACTTGTCAACACCGATTGCTTATGGAGCTGTTAAAATTGAGTTGGGAAGGTTTTGTAGAAAGACTTTCCCTGCATCTCCGGACTCTAACTTTCATCCAAGCTCTAACTGAGAGGCTGACAGGATTACTTAAAACTCCAGTCCAATGCCGAAGAGTACTACCCTCCATAAAAGACAAATCGTAAATTTCTGACACTTCTCTGCCAACCTCCTGGGACGATAGGCAAAGAATGACTTTGGGATGAAGGAAGTGGGAGGAATATTCAAGCTTTTGGCTGGGGTATCCGTATCTTTGCCTCCTGCTGGTGGCCAGGTTCTGAATTCCCAAAATAATGAATGCAGCTGTGGCCGTTTTCCATTTATAAAGAAAATATATGTATATACGCATATTAACACAAATATATATATACTGTATATAGGCATATACATATATATTTACAATCTGCTGCCATCTCTGCGCGACTTACCCAATTCTCTGCGCTAGTTTTCATGCCGTGTCACATGGCATGAGAACGAGGCTCCCATTGGAGCCTATGGAATCGCGCTCTCATGAACGCAATGCTTCCCATTGCGGATAACTTGTAATACCAGCGCACATTTTTAAAGCGCTGGTATTACTCAGTGGAGCACAAGTGATATTTTGCTCTCTACTTGTAATCTAGCCCTTTATGTTTATTGAATGTTTATTAAATGCTTATTATGTTATTAAAAATTTCAAGTTATTTACTTTACCTTTAATATAACAAATTTAATGAAAAACATTAAGATAGGCTACACAGAAATCATAAGAAGGGCATAATGGACCTCTCACATGTTCTGCAAGTACAAGCCGTACTTGATCACTAGCACTTACTAGCAAAATACGTATGAGTGGGTGGTCTGTTACCCTCTGAGCTCTTAGCTTAGCGTGAAATGTGTAAGAATGATAGATCACCCTCCTGTGACTAGTTTATTAATAAAAGTTACTATTTAAACTAAATCACTAATTCTCTGTGCATCCGCTCTGCAATATCTCATTCACACAAACCATACCTAATTTGTTTGGCTTATGCTCCTACTCACGTCTATATTAACTCAATATAGCAAAAGCCACCAAATATAAAACAGTTGCGCCAAAAATCCTCCTATATAGAATTCACAAGACATCATCTATTTTTATACTCTTCAATTTATTTTTATTCCTGTCATTTTTTTCAGACAACCGTGGATTTATGAGCCCTGACATCAACAACACAACAAAATATGGTTAGTATTTGCTGCCAGATGATCAATATTGCTATGACAATCACTTGGTAGTGGTTATAAGGATATGAAACCCTTTATTTGACTCTTCCAAATGAGGGGTCTTATGATATATTTCTATGGTTAGATGATAATAAAGTTATTTTGCTAATCTCAAGAGTAAAACCAATGCAATTAGGTATTTTGTCATTGTAATGACAATCAACTTATAACTGGACAGACATAGGACCATTTGTGGGGGACAACCCAAAGGTCATATGGAACAACAGCCCTGATGTTTCCTATTCCAAGGTTTCTGTTGGATGATTTATGTTGTCATAGTGATCAGCTAAAAACCACCTGGATAAGTGACTCCTGTTTTGAAAGATGGGCTTCTACTCATTCAAAAGAGAGGTCTCTTGCACCATTGTAGTGCTTATTTTGAGTTGCTAGGGTTCCTTTTATGCTAGATATTGTCAGTCACTCCTATCCCACAAGTACCGGTGTGGTACAGGACGGAGGGCATCTAAAGGAATGTAAGCTTCTATAAATTGTAATTTTGTGCATTATAGATGTCATATCTGATTAATCACTGGTTGTACTGTCTTTCAATGATTGTTGCCCACAATAAAGATTTATTTCAACTAAAGTCTAGAGACTCAGCTGCTACCTAAAGCAGATACCTTATTTGATAGTGGGTATTCCCTCCTTCTCGTCAGGAGTATTGTCTGTGTGTTGTATCCCGTCTTTAGGAGATGGTGCTCCTTTGGAGATTCCTTTCCAGACTGGGTTATATGGGGGGATAAGGGTTCTAAATGTGCTCCTCCCCCACTCTGGGACTGTACTTGTACCAGGTGATCTTTTTTACTACAGTTATCACATGAACTTTGGGAAGATAACTACTAATTTAAAAGGAACTTCCTCTTTCACATCACTGGTCTCATACTAAAATGATTATGGGAAAAACGGGTCTGAATAATAGTTCACTTCTATAGAATTATCTGCGTTCTAGTGGGGAAAATTATCACTGTTTTAATAGTGATTACCTGCATCCTAGGGGGACATGTCATACCTTATCTGAAAGATGGTATTCTCCCTTTTCAAATGATGTGTCAATTGCCCCTCTAGCATAAACAGGGTGAAGAAAGGGTTTCTGTTAGTGCCTCCCTCCCAGTAAGGATTGGCAACATTTTAAAGGGATGTGAAACCCCAATTATTATTTTATCATCCCGAGAGAGCATACAATTTTAAATATTTTGCTTCTATTATCTAATTTTCTTCATTCTCTTGGTATCCTTTGTTGAAAAGCACATCTACGTAGGTTCATGAGCAGCAATGCATTACTGGGATCTAGCTACTGATAGGTAGTTGCACATATATACCTCTTGTCATTGGCTTACCTGACGTGTTCAGCTAGATCCTAGTAGGTCATTGAAGTTCTTTCAACAAAGGATACCAAGAAGATAAAGCAAATTTGATAATATAAGTAAATTTGAAAGTTGTTTAAAATTGAATGCTATAAGTCCCCAGGATCTAACTCAAAAGAGGGACTCCCCAGTAGGACGAAAGAAAGTCATTGTCTGCACTTTGAGAAAATTGTTAAAACTGTGACATTCGCATGTGTTTTTTGCAACTACATTTTCTATTTTTCAAATTGTAAACTCTGTGTGTGTGTGTATGAGGGGGGGATCCTGAGGAACATGCATATGTAAATCACAAGTTGTTGTATAGATAATACTTGAGAACTATTGTTCAGAGACCAGACATCTGGATTACAGTATTTCTTTGTGCCATGTTACACTGTGGTATTTAAAATATATTAAATACAAATGTTTAGAATAATATTAGACATAAAACGTGTGAGAAATATAACCTACATTTCTATATCAGCTTTTCAATAAATAAGTCCATTATAGAGCTAATAAGAAACAGTGATTAACTCTGTGTCAGAACTTGAAAAACAAACAGTAAGCAAAACCTAATGAATATATTATGCACACACATTGGTGCCTTTGGCATAAAGCAGACATACTGTATCAAGGGAGGTGACATTGGTGACATGCCCCATTCTGTCTGTCACTGACAACAGAGGTCATCTCAACAAGACATCTTAAGAGCATCCAGGCACTTCAAGGTCACATGCAATGGATTTTCCTGCTTGTTAATTAAAGTCTATCCTTTATGTGTCTCAGGAACCTTCTTTCAATTTTGTTCCCTGCTGTCGCCAGATAGAGCCTCACACATTGTAGAATGAAAGTTGTGCACAATAGGATATTGTTGAATGTTATTAAAGAAATACCTTCGTTATGGATGTCTCTGCTCCTTCATATAACTTAAAAATGCTACTGCCAGGGTGTCTATAATTACATATTGAAATTATATTTATTAATAGAGACATTTTGTTCCCATATATAGGCCTAGATTACGAGTGAAGTGCAATATTGCCCTTTTGAGAGTGTGATATTTGCACTCCATTCAGTAATATCAGCGCACGTAAATGTGCCCTGGTATTAAAAGTTAGGAGCAATGCGAACGCGACCTTGCATTCGCATTGCCTGGAAGCCTTGCACTCACGAGAGCTTGCTTCCATAGGCTCCAATGGGAGCCTTGTTCTCATGCCGTCAGACATGGCAAAGCACCTAGCACAGAGCAGGGGGGAATTCATGCAGCTTTGGGCAGCAAAATAAAAATATATATGTATATTAACATAAGGGCCTCCATTACATATAGAGCGTCGCCCGCAAAAGCCGGCGACGCTGGTTTTTGCGCGTTTTTGGTATCCTATATACAGCTCCGCATATAAATGCGGCACGTTTATTTCACCCGTCGCTCGCAATTTTTACTCCCATAAGCTAACATGGGACCGCGTTGTAAATCGGTATCCAATATCCAGCGCAAGGCCTTACGTGGCGAAAGAATGGAGAAATCTTACTCCATTTTTACCTCGCCATAAAAAGCAGCTGTAGCAGGCCTTGCACTGAGTATGGGAGCACCGTAACGCCCTAAAATGCCTGCAAAAAGAAACTAACACCTAACGCATGCGCAATGTCTATCTACCTGTCAACCGCAATTCCCCACCGCAATAACTAATAAACTGTATTAAACCCTAAACCGCCATAGCCCACACCGCAATAAACCTATTCTAGTATTAACCCCTAAACCTCCATAGCCCCCAAGGCAGAACATAGAGTGATCTGAGATGTCATCGCAGAAAATGAAGCATGTCTGCAGAAAGAATAGGAACTGTTAGCACTTTAACTTTTCATCCCCTCACTTTAGCCCCTTATAACTGCTTTGTGCAGTTTTTTTATTACAAAAATAAAAATGTTCATATTTATTATTTATCTTAAACTACTGTCCACTTTATTTGGGGGTAATTGGGGCAACTTTTTAACATTACCCAGAGGCCTGACCTCTGGTTAATTGCACTTAGCACAAAGTGAAATCGCAAGCTTGCAGGAGCATTAACCAGCCACGGTAAAATTTGCCCCTTTACGGGCGCACTTTAAAATAACGCTCCACTTGTAATCTAGCCCATAATTTTTTGTTAATAAAAATGCATGTATATAGAAGGAGATGGTGGTAATGTATAATTTCCAAGGCACATAGTACTGCATATTTAAAATGGGCATTGTCAGAATTGTTAGCTATTTAGTAATAATATCAATGGGGACTATTAAAGGGACAGTATACACTCATTTTCATATAACTGCATGTACTAGACACTACTATAAAGAACAAGATGCCCAGATACTGATATAAAAATCCATGATAAAACGGTTTAAAAACTTACTTAGAAGCTCTCAGTTTAGCTCTGTTGAAAAGTTAGCTGGAAAGCCCATTGCAAGATGGAAATAAGACACTCCCCCCTCTCCCTTCTTTTGCATATGAAAATACCCTTTAAACAAACAGGAGCAAGCTGGAGAAGGTAGCTGACGGTATTCACATAAAACTTTGGGGCTTGGTTTGGAGTATGAAAATCAGAGCAATATTATTTAAAAATAAGCAAAACTATACAACCTTTATGGGCTATATAAATAGATCATCTACAAAACATATATGCAAAGAAAAAATGAGTGTATAATGTCCCTTTAAGTATAATATAACATCCACACAATTTTATATGTATATCTAGCAAAGAAGACAAAACCTGGTCCTTCAATTCTCTAAAATTAATAATTGGTCTGAACCAGGAATGAATAGTTAAAGGGACACCAGAATGTTTATTGTTTTAAAAGATAGATAATCCCTTTATTACCCATTCCCCAGTTTTGCTTAACCAACACAGTTTTATTAATACACGTTTTACCTCTGTGATTACCTTGTATCTAAGCATCTTCTGACAGCCCCCTGATCACATGGCATTTTATTTATTATCTATTGACTTAAATTTTAGCCAATTGGTGCAGTGACTGCCACAAGCAACGGGCGTGTAACATGAACTAGCACTCCCCTATTGTAAAAAGCAAATAAAAAAGCATGTAAAAAGAGACAGCCTTCAAGGACTTAGAAATTATCATAAAGCCTACCTAGATTTAGCTTTCAACTAAGAATACCAAGAGAACAAAGCACATTTGATGATAAAAGTAAATTGGAAAGTTGTTTAAAATTACATGCCCTATCTTAATCATGAAAGTTTATTTTTGACTAGACTGTCCCTTTAAGTACTTAAAGAGCCAGTGTAGTTACATAGTACAATAATGTTATCTAAGAGTAATCTAAGAAATCAATTTAAGAGAAGAAAAAAAAGTAAGTAGGACATAGCTTACAAACTTACACATTGTAAGGGTTGGGGTTTGGATACAGGGATACAGTTTCAAACATTTATGTTAAAAAAAAAACCATAAATTATGCTTACCAGATAATTTCATTTCCTTCTGTATAAGGAGAGTCCACGGCATCATTCCTTACTGTTGGGAAATACTGAACCTGGCCACCAGGAGGAGGCAAAGACACCCCAGCCAAAGGCTTAAATACCTCTCCCACTTCCCCCTTTCATTCTGCCGAGGGAACAAGGAACAGTAGGAGAAATATCAGGATATAAATAGTGCCAGGAGAAAAATTTCCTTTAGATGGCCACCCATCGGAGAACACTGGCGGGGGCAGTGGACTCTCCTTAAACAGAAGGAAATTAAATTATCTGGTAAGCATAATTTATGTTTTCCTTCTTAATATAAGAAGAGTCCACGGCATCATTCCTTACTGTTGGGAAACTTATTCCCAAGCTCTAGAGGACACTGAATGATAACGGGAGACAAAAAGAGAGGCGGACCCTATTCTGAGGGCACCACAGCCTGCAAAACCTTTCTCCCGAAAGCTGCTTCAGCCAAAGCAAAAACATCAAACTTGTAAAATTTAGAAAAAGTATATAAGGAGGACCAGTTAGCCGCCTTACAAATCTGATCCATAGAGGCCTCGTTCTTAAAGTCCCAAGAGGAAACCACTGTCCCGCTGTCTCATAAGCAAAGCAGATAACACTCCTGAACAAAAAGATAAGGAAGTCGAAGAGACCTTCTGACCCTTAAGCTTCCCAGAATAACAACAAACAAGGAAGAAGTTTGTCTAAAACCCTTAGTAGCCTGAAAATAGAACTTCAAGGAGTGAACCACGTCCAAATTATGAAGCAAACGTTACAACGAAGAAGGATTGGGACACAAGGAAGGAACCACAATCTCTCGATTGATGTTGCGGTCTGACACGACCTTAGGAAGAAAACCTAACTTAGTACGTAGGACAGCCTTATCAGAATGGAACACCAGATAAAGAGGCTCACATTGTAAGGCAGAAATCTCAGATACTCTGCGCGCAGGAGCAATAGCCAGTAGAAAAAGAACCTTCCAGGACAACAATTTTATGTCAATTTAATGCATAGGCTCAAACGGAGCCCGTTGCAAAACCTTAAGAACAAGATTTTGACTCCACGGAGGAGCCTTAGATCTAAACACAGGTCTGATCCTAATCAGAGCCTTGACAAAGGACTGTACATCTGGAAGCTCCGAGAGCCTCTTGTGCAGTAAAACAGACAGGGCCGAAATCTGTCCCCTCAGGGAACTGGCAGAAAGGCCCTTCTCCAGTCCATCCTGGAGAAATGACAGGATCCTGGCAACCTTAACTTTATGCCAGAAAAATCCACGCTCTTCACACCGGAATAAGTAGGTTCTCCACACCTTATGATAGATGCGACGAGTAACCGGCTTACGAGCATGCATGACAGTATCAATAACGCTCTCAGAAAAACCTCTCTCGGTTAGAACTAAGCGTTCAACCTCCACGCAGTCAGCCTCAGAGAATCTAGATTTTGATGAACAAAAGGACCTTGTTCCAGCAGATCCCTGCGACAAGGTAACTTCCACGGAGGAGATGACGATATCCCCCCAGATCCGCGAACCACATCCTTCGTGGCCATGATGGAGCAATCAGTATCACTGATGCCTGCTCCTGCTTGATGCGAGCCACTACACGAGGAAGGAGTGGTAACGGCGGGAAAAGGTAAATTAGACTGAACCTCCAAGGCACTGCTAATGCATCTATACGCTCCGCCTGAAGGATCCCTGGACCTCGACCCATATCTGGGTAGCTTGGTATTGAGACGGGACGCCATGAAATCTATCTCCGGCATCCCCCACCTGTTGCATATCTTTGCAAACACTTCAGGATGGAGAGGCCATAGAGAAAATCCACTTCCCAGTTGTCCACACCCGGAATGTGGATCACTGACAGCGAACAGCTGTGGGCCTCCACCCACTCCAGAATCCAAGATACTTCCTTCATCGCTAGAGAGCTTCTCTTTCCACCCTGATGGTTGGTGTAAGCCACCGAGGTTATATTGTCTGATTGTAATCTGATAAACTGGGACGAACCCAGAAGGGGCCAAGCTTTCAGAGCATTGAAGATTGCCCGAAATTCCAGAATGTTGATCGGGAGGGAGCGAGTGCACAGGCCCTGTGCCATCTTGGCACCCCAAACAGCAACCCATACTGATAGACTTGCATCCGCAGTCACAATCTCCCAGGATGGTCTTAAAGGGACACTGAACCCAAATTTTTTCTTTCGTGATTCAGATAGAGCATGCAATTTTAAGTAACTTTCTAATTTACTCCTATTATCAAATTTTCTTCATTCTCTTGGTATCTTTATTTGAAATGCAAGATTTTACGTTTAGATGCCGGCCCATTTTTGGTGAACACACTGTGTTGTTCTTGCTCATTGGTGGATAAATTCACGCACCAATAAACAAGTGCTTTCCATGGTCCTGAATCAAAAAAATAGCTTAGATGCTTTCTTTTTCAAATAAAGAAAGCAAGAGAACGAAGAAAAATTGATAATAGGAGTAAATTAGAAAGTTGCTTAAATTTGCATGCTCTATCTGAATCATGAAAGAAAAAATTTGGGTTCAGTGTCCCTTTAAGAAGGATGCCCCCTTGGGACTGATGATCTGGACAGAGCCACCAAGAGAGAGATTCTCTTGACTGGTTGTCCAGAGAAATCTATTGACACAGATCCGAATGATCGGCGTTCCACTGCCTCAGCATGCACAGTTGCAACGGTCTGAGACGGAACCTGGCAAAGGCATTGATGTCCATTCTGGACAACACCATGAGACCAATCATCTCCATACACTGATCTATCTTCCATCCATGAGATCGAAGAAGAGAGAGAAGAGATTCCGAATGGTCCTCCGCCGGACGAAAAGATGGTGCTTGTACCAGAATATCGTCCAAGTAGGGAGCTACTGCTATACTGCGGGTTCTGGCAACGGCTAGAAGAGACCCTAGAACCTTGGTAAAAATCCTTGGAGCAGTAGCTAGACCAAACGTAAGAGCAATGAACTGGAAGTGCTGGTCCAGGAACGCAAACCTTAGGAACTGGAAGTGATCCTTGTGGATTGGAACGTGAAGGTAAGCATCCTTCAGATCTATAGTGGTCATGAACTGTCCTTCCTGAACTAAGGGAAGGATGGACCTTATCGTCTGCATCTTGAACCAGGGGACATTTAGAAATTTGTTTAAACACTTTAGGTCCAGAATCGGGCAGAAAGTTATATCCTTTTCTGAGACCACGAAAAGTATGAATAGTATCCCAAACCTCTTTCTGCTATAGTTACCGGGACAATGACCCCTAAGGAGGACAGATCCCGCACGCACCCCAGTAAGGCTTCCCTCTTTTCTGGTCTGGAATACAGGCTTGAGAGGAGAAATGCCCTTGGGTTGATGAGACTTGAAACCTATCTTGTATCCCTGAGCTATGACCTCCAGGACCCAAGGATCCTGGACATCCCTGAACCAAGCATCCGAAAAGAGCAACAGTCTGCCCCCTACACGATCCAGCGCCAGATCGGGGGCCGCCCCTTCACGCCGATTTAGTCTCAATGTGCTTCTTGCTCTGCTTGGATTTATTCCAAGACTGAGCCGGCTTCCAAGTACTCTTGGTATGCTCGGGCTTAGCGCAGGGTTGCTGTCGTTGGGATTTATCAGAACAAAAGGAACGCAAATTAGAAACTTGTCCCTTCGAATTGTTCTTTTTATCTTGCGGTAGGAAGGCACCCTTGCCCCCTGTAACCGTAGAGATAATGGAGTCCAGGCCTGGACCAAATAAAATCTTTCCCTTAAAGTGGAGGGAAAGAAGTCTAGACTTAGAAGTCATATCCACAGACCAGATTTCAGCCAGAGCGCCCGACGGGCCTAAACCGAAAAGCCAGAAGCCTTAGCATTTAGGCGAATAATCTGCATGTTTGAATCACAGATAAAAGAATTAGCAATTCTCAAGGCTTTAATTCTTTCCTGGATAACGTCGAGGGGACCCTCCACCTCGATCAATTCCGATAAGGAGTTGCACCAGTAGGTAGCTGCTCCAGCAACCGCAGCAACGGCCAGAGTGCGACTCATCCTTGGATAACTGAGACAGAGCAGAGAAATCCAATTAATTACGTGATGACCCCGGGGCAGGAGAGCTATGTTTAACCTTTTGCTTGCGTTTAGCAGGGCGAGATAAAGCACTGAGGGCCTCAGACACCGCCTTTTTGGAGGTCCCCTCCAGATGAAGGATAAGGTGTGCTATGGAAAGCTGCATGTGTAGAAGGAGATGAACGTTGGGTATGCACCTCACGGGACAGCGAGTCGTCAGAGGTGGACGGCTCAGTGGTACTAAAAGGGTTAACCTTCTTTGACCGAATAACGTTGTCAAGGCATGTGGAACATAGTTGAGAGGGCGGGCATATTAAGGCCTCCTCACAATATAAGCAGGTATTACTATTTGGAATAGAGGGAGTACCGTCTAATATCTCAGAATCCTCCATAGCTTAAGCTAATGACAGCAGGACACAGAAAATAAACGATCTTTATTTCTCAAAAAACAGCACCTTTATACTCCCAGTGGCTGGGGCACTCACCACCTCCTAGACCCAGACAATGAGGAGAAATAGCGTCTTCTCCGACAGCCAGTTCGGTCAGGAAAGAGGAAATGAAAGCAAGACCACTCCCAGTCACATGGTGCACAAGGTAGGACCGCCCCTGCTATGAGAAAAAGCACGCCAAGCTACAAGCTGCACAGCACTCAAAGTGAAAGTAAAAACCTCTGTGTTCCAGCCACATAAAAAGGCCTATGAGCCCAATAAAATCTCACACATAAAGCAGCATAAAATCAAAGCATCACATTTGATTAATCCCCACTGTTTAATAATCCCCCTCAGGAGATATTAACCCATGATTCTATTAAGATAAAAGGAGCCACACTGTGACCCTGTCTTCTAGAGTTTTCAACATATGTAAAAAACAGAATTTATGTTTACCTGATAAATTTCTTTCTCCAACGGTGTGTCCGGTCCACGGCGTCATCCTTACTTGTGGGATATTCTCTTCCCCAACAGGAAATGGCAAAGAGCCCAGCAAAGCTGGTCACATGATCCCTCCTAGGCTCCGCCTACCCCAGTCATTCGACCGACGTTAAGGAGGAATATTTGCATAGGAGAAACCATATGGTACCGTGGTGACTGTAGTTAAAGAAAATAAAATATCAGACCTGATTAAAAAAACCCGGGCGGGCCGTGGACCGGACACACCGTTGGAGAAAGAAATTTATCAGGTAAACATAAATTCTGTTTTCTCCAACATAGGTGTGTCCGGTCCACGGCGTCATCCTTACTTGTGGGAACCAATACCAAAGCTTTAGGACACGGATGAAGGGAGGGAGCAAATCAGGTCACCTAAATGGAAGGCACCACGGCTTGCAAAACCTTTCTCCCAAAAATAGCCTCAGAAGAAGCAAAAGTATCAAACTTGTAAAATTTGGTAAAAGTGTGCAGTGAAGACCAAGTCGCTGCCCTACATATCTGATCAACAGAAGCCTCGTTCTTGAAGGCCCATGTGGAAGCCACAGCCCTAGTGGAATGAGCTGTGATTCTTTCGGGAGGCTGCCGTCCGGCAGTCTCGTAAGCCAATCTGATGATGCTTTTAATCCAAAAAGAGAGAGAGGTAGAAGTTGCTTTTTGACCTCTCCTTTTACCTGAATAAACAACAAACAAGGAAGATGTTTGTCTAAAATCCTTTGTAGCATCTAAATAGAATTTTAGAGCGCGAACAACATCCAAATTGTGCAACAAACGTTCCTTCTTTGAAACTGGTTTTGGACACAGAGAAGGTACGATAATCTCCTGGTTAATGTTTTTGTTAGAAACAACTTTTGGAAGAAAACCAGGTTTAGTACGTAAAACCACCTTATCTGCATGGAACACCAGATAAGGAGGAGAACACTGCAGAGCAGATAATTCTGAGACTCTTCTAGCAGAAGAAATCGCAACTAAAAACAAAACTTTCCAAGATAATAACTTAATATCAACGGAATGTAAGGGTTCAAACGGAACCCCCTGAAGAACTGAAAGAACTAAATTGAGACTCCAAGGAGGAGTCAAAGGTTTGTAAACAGGCTTGATTCTAACCAGAGCCTGAACAAAGGCTTGAACATCTGGCACAGCTGCCAGCTTTTTGTGAAGTAATACCGACAAGGCAGAAATCTGTCCCTTCAGGGAACTTGCAGATAATCCTTTTTCCAATCCTTCTTGAAGGAAGGATAGAATCCTAGGAATCTTAACCTTGTCCCAAGGGAATCCTTTAGATTCACACCAACAGATATATTTTTTCCAAATTTTGTGGTAAATCTTTCTAGTCACAGGCTTTCTGGCCTGAACAAGAGTATCGATAACAGAATCTGAGAATCCTCTCTTCGATAAAATCAAGCGTTCAATCTCCAAGCAGTCAGCTGGAGTGAAACCAGATTCGGATGTTCGAACGGACCCTGAACAAGAAGGTCTCGTCTCAAAGGTAGCTTCCAAGGTGGAGCCGATGACATATTCACCAGATCTGCATACCAAGTCCTGCGTGGCCACGCAGGAGCTATCAAGATCACCGACGCCCTCTCCTGCTTGATCCTGGCTATCAGCCTGGGGATGAGAGGAAATGGCGGGAACACATAAGCTAGTTTGAAGGTCCAAGGTGCTACTAGTGCATCCACTAGAGCCGCCTTGGGATCCCTGGATCTGGCCCCGTAGCAAGGAACTTTGAAGTTCTGACGAGAGGCCATCAGATCCATGTCTGGAATGCCCCACAGGTGAGTGACTTGGGCAAAGATTTCCGGATGGAGTTCCCACTCCCCCGGATGCAATGTCTGCCGACTCAGAAAATCCGCTTCCCAATTTTCCACTCCTGGGATGTGGATAGCAGACAGGTGGCAGGAGTGAGACTCCGCCCAAAGAATAATTTTGGTTACTTCTTCCATCGCTAGGGAACTCCTTGTTCCCCCCTGATGGTTGATGTACGCAACAGTCGTCATGTTGTCTGATTGAAACCGTATGAACCTGGTCCTCGCAAGCTGGGGCCAGGCCTGGAGAGCATTGAATATCGCTCTCAGTTCCAAAATATTTATCGGTAGAAGAGATTCTTCCCGAGACCAAAGACCCTGAGCTTTCAGGGATCCCCAGACCGCGCCCCAGCCTATCAGACTGGCGTCGGTCGTGACAATGACCCACTCTGGTCTGTGGAACATCATCCCTTGAGACAGATTGTCCAGGGACAGCCACCAACGGAGTGAGTCTCTGGTCCTCTGATTTACTTGTATCTTCGGAGACAAGTCTGTATAGTCCCCATTCCACTGACTGAGCATGCACAGTTGTAATGGTCTTAGATGAATGCGCGCAAAAGGAACTATGTCCATCGCCGCCACCATCAACCCGATCACTTCCATGCACTGAGCTATGGAAGGAAGAGGAACGGAATGAAGTATCCGACAAGAGTCCAGAAGCTTTGTTTTTCTGGCCTCTGTTAGAAAGATCCTCATTTCTAAGGAGTCTATAATTGTTCCCAAGAAGGGAACCCTTGTTGACGGGGATAGAGAACTCTTTTCCACGTTCACTTTCCAGCCGTGAGATCTGAGAAAGGCCAGGACAATGTCCGTGTGAGCCTTTGCTTGAGGAAGGGACGACGCTTGAATAAGAATGTCGTCCAGGTAAGGTACTACTGCAATGCCCCTTGGTCTTAGCACCGCTAGAAGGGACCCTAGTACTTTTGTGAAAATCCTTGGAGCAGTGGCTAATCCGAAAGGAAGCGCCACGAACTGGTAATGTTTGTCCAGGAATGCAAACCTTAGGAACCGATGATGTTCCTTGTGGATAGGAATATGTAGATACGCATCCTTTAAATCCACCGTGGTCATGAATTGACCTTCCTGGATGGAAGGAAGGATAGTTCGAATGGTTTCCATCTTGAACGATGGGACCTTGAGAAATTTGTTTAAGATCTTGAGATCTAGGATTGGTCTGAACGTTCCCTCTTTTTTGGGAACTATGAACAGATTGGAGTAGAACCCCATCCCTTGTTCTCTTAATGGAACAGGATGAATCACTCCCATTTTTAACAGGTCTTCTACACAATGTAAGAACGCCTGTCTTTTTATGTGGTCTGAAGACAACTGCGACCTGTGGAACCTCCCCCTTGGGGGAAGTCCCTTGAATTCCAGAAGATAACCCTGGGAGACTATTTCTAGCGCCCAAGGATCCAGAACATCTCTTGCCCAAGCCTGAGCGAAGAGAGAGAGTCTGCCCCCCACCAGATCCGGTCCCGGATCGGGGGCCAATATTTCATGCTGTCTTGGTAGCAGTGGCAGGTTTCTTGGCCTGCTTTCCCTTGTTCCAGCCTTGCATTGGTCTCCAAGCTGGCTTGGCCTGAGAATTATTACCCTCTTGCTTAGAGGACGTAGCACCTTGGGCTGGTCCGTTTTTACGAAAGGGACGAAAATTAGGTCTATTTTTTGCCTTGAAAGGCCGATCCTGAGGAAGGGCGTGGCCCTTACCCCCAGTGATATCAGAGATAATCTCTTTCAAGTCAGGACCAAACAACGTTTTCCCCTTGAAAGGAATGTTTAGTAGCTTGTTCTTGGAAGACGCATCAGCCGACCAAGATTTCAACCAAAGCGCTCTGCGCGCCACAATAGCAAACCCAGAGTTCTTAGCCGCTAACTTAGCCAGTTGCAAAGAGGCGTCTAGAGTGAAAGAATTAGCCAATTTGAGAGCATTGATTCTGTCCATAATCTCCTCATAAGGAGGAGAGTCACTATCGAGCACCTTAAGCAGTTCATCAAACCAGAAATATGCGGCAGTAGTGACAGGGACAATGCATGAAATGGGTTGTAGAAGGTAACCCTGCTGAACAAACATCTTTTTAAGCAAACCTTCTAATTTTTTATCCATAGGATCTTTGAAAGCACAACTATCCTCTATGGGAATAGTGGTGCGTTTGTTTAAAGTAGAAACCGCTCCCTCGACCTTGGGGACTGACTGCCATAAGTCCTTTCTGGGGTCGACCATAGGAAACAATTTTTTAAATATGGGGGGAGGGACGAAAGGAATACCGGGCCTTTCCCATTCTTTATTAACAATGTCCGCCACCCGCTTGGGTATAGGAAAAGCTTCTGGGAGCCCCGGCACCTCTAGGAACTTGTCCATTTTACATAGTTTCTCTGGGATGACTAAATTTTCACAATCATCCAGAGTGGATAATACCTCCTTAAGCAAAATGCGGAGATGTTCCAATTTAAATTTAAATGTAATCACATCAGATTCAGCCTGCTGAGAAATGTTCCCTAAATCAGTAATTTCTCCCTCAGACAAAACCTCCCTGGCCCCCTCAGATTGGGTTAGGGGTCCTTCAGAGATATTAATATCAGCGTCGTCATGCTCTTCAGTAACTAAAACAGAGCAGCCACGCTTACGCTGACAAGGGTTCATTTTGGCTAAAATGTTTTTGACAGAATTATCCATTACAGCCGTTAATTGTTGCATAGTAAGGAGTATTGGCGCGCTAGATGTACTAGGGGCCTCCTGAGTGGGCAAGACTCGTGTAGACGAAGGAGGGAATGATGCAGTACCATGCTTACTCCCCTCACTTGAGGAATCATCTTGGGCATCATTGTCATTATCACATAAATCACATTTATTTAAATGAATAGGAATTCTGGCTTCCCCACATTCAGAACACAGTCTATCTGGTAGTTCAGACATGTTAAACAGGCATAAACTTGATCAGAAAGTACAAAAAACGTTTTAAAATAAAACCGTTACTGTCACTTTAAATTTTAAACTGAACACACTTTATTACTGCAATTGCGAAAAAACATGAAGGAATTGTTCAAAATTCACCAAATTTTCACCACAGCGTCTTAAAGCCTTGAAAATATTGCACACCAATTTTGGAAGCTTTAACCCTTAAAATAACGGAACCGGAGCCGTTTTAAGCTTTAAACCCCTTTACAGTCCCTGGTATCTGCTTTGCTGAGACCCAACCAAACCCAAAGGGGAATACGATACCAAATGACGCCTTCAGAAGTCTTTTATAAGTATCAGAGCTCCTCTCACATGCGACTGCATGCCATGCCTCTCAAAAACAAGTGCGCAACACCGGCGCGAAAATGAGACTCTGCCTATGCTTTGGGAAAGCCCCTAAAGAATAAGGTGTCTAAAACAGTGCCTGCCGATATTATTATATCAAAATACCCAGATAAAATGATTCCTCAAGGCTAAATATGTGTTAATAATCAATCGATTTAGCCCAGAAAAAGTCTACAGTTTAAATAAGCCCTTGTGAAGCCCTTATTTACAATCGTAATAAACATGGCTTACCGGATCCCATAGGGAAAATGACAGCTTCCAGCATTACATCGTCTTGTTAGAATGTGTCATACCTCAAGCAGCAAGGGACTGCAAACTGTTCCCCCAACTGAAGTTAATTGCTCTCAACAGTCCTGTGTGGAACAGCCATGGATTTTAGTTACGGTTGCTAAAATCATTTTCCTCATACAAACAGAATTCTTCATCTCTTTTCTGTTTCTGAGTAAATAGTACGTACCAGCACTATTTAAAAATAACAAACTCTTGATTGAATAATGAAAAACTACAGTTAAACACTAAAAAACTCTAAGCCATCTCCGTGGAGATGTTGCCTGTACAACGGCAAAGAGAATGACTGGGGTAGGCGGAGCCTAGGAGGGATCATGTGACCAGCTTTGCTGGGCTCTTTGCCATTTCCTGTTGGGGAAGAGAATATCCCACAAGTAAGGATGACGCCGTGGACCGGACACACCTATGTTGGAGAAATGTAAACGATCTTACCAGAATCTATGCTGTGGAAAAGAAACACAACCTCTCAAGTGTGACAGTATTGTAGCATCACTCCTGACATGGACTTGAGTGAGAAAACAAGCAGGCAGTCAACACTGATTGCTTAGGAGCTGTTAGCAGGTAGTCTGGATGGGTTCGCAGAAAGACTCTCCCTGCATCTCCAAACTCTAACTTCCGTCAATGCTCTCACTGAGAGGCTGACAAGACTACTTAAAACTCCACTCTCATATCGAAGGGCAGATACCCTTCCTAAGGAACTATACCGAAATATTCTGACACTTCTCTGCCATCCTAGTGTGACAAAAGGCAAAGTATGACTGTGGGATGGGGGAAGTGGGAGAGGTATTTAAGCCTTTGGCTGGGGTGTCTTTGCCTCCTCCTGGTGGTCAGTATTTCCCAACAGTAAGGAATGATGCAGTGGACTCTCCTTATATTAAGCTATTTTTTTTAATAATGCACCCAAATGAACTGGGTTCTGTAAACTGGAGCAAAAATAAAAAAAATTGTGTACGTCTCTTTAACCCCTTAATGACCACAGCACTTTTCCATTTTCTGTCCGTTTGGGACCAAGGCTATTTTTACATTTTTGCGGTGTTTGTGTTTAGCTGTAATTTTCTTCTTACTCATTTACTGTACCCACACATATTATATACCGTTTTTCTCGCCACTAAATGGACTTTCTAAAGATACCATTATTTTCATCATATCTTATAATTTACTATAAAAAAAAATATAAAATATGAGGAAAAATTGAAAAAAACACACTTTTTCTAACTTTGACCCCCAAAATCTGTTACATATCTACAACCACCAAAAAACACCCATGCTAAATAGTTTCAAAATTTTGTCCTGAGTTTAGAAATACCCAATGTTTACATGTTCTTTGCTTTTTGTGCAAGTTATAGGGCCATAAATACAAGTAGCACTTTGCTATTTCCAAACCACTTTTTTCCAAAATTAGCGCTAGTTACATTAGAACACTAATATCTTTCAGGAATCCCTGAATATCCCTTGACATGTATATATTTTTTTTTAGTAGACATCCCAAAGTATTGATCTAGGACAATTTTGGTATATTTCATACCACCATTTCACCGCCAAATGCGATCAAATACAAAAAATCGTTCACTTTTTCACAAATTTTTTCACAAACTTTTGGTTTCTCACTGAAATTATTTACAAACAACTTGTGCAATTATGGCATACATGGTTGTAAATTCTTCTCTGGGATCCCCTTTGTTCAGAAATAGCAGACATATATGGCTTTGGCGTTGCTTTTTGGTAATTAGAAGGCCGCTAAATGCCACTGCGCACCACAAGTGTATTATGCCCAGCAGTTAAGGGGTTAATTAGGGAGCTTTTAGGGAGCTTGTAGGGTTAATTTTAGCTTTAGTGTAGTATAGTAGACAACCCCAAGTATTGATCTAGGCACATTTTGGTATATTTCATGCCACCATTTCACCGCCAAATGCGATCAAATTGAAAAAAAAGTTAAATTTTTCACAATTTTAGGTTTCTCACTGAAATAATTTACAAACAGCTTGTGCAATTATGGCACAAATGGTTGTAAATACTTGTCTGGGATCCCCTTTGTTCAGAAATAGCAGACATATATGACTTTGGCGTTGCTTTCTGGTAATTAGAAGGCCGCTAAATCCTGCTGCGCCTCACACGTGTATTATGGCTAGCAGTGAAGGGGTTAATTAGGGAGTTTGTAGGGAGCTTGCAGGGTTAATTTTAGCTTTAGTGTAGAGATCAGCCTCCCACCTGACACATCCCACCCCCTGATCCCTCCCAAACAGCTCCCTTCCCTCCCCCACCCCACAATTGTCCCCGCCATCTTAAGTACTGGCAGAAAGTCTGCCAGTACTAAAATAAAAGGGTTTTTTAAAAAAAATAAAAAAATTTTTTAGCATATTTACATATGCTAGGGTGTAGGATCCCCCCCTTAGCCCCCAACCTCCCTGATCCCCCCCAAAACCGCTCTCTAACCCTCCCCTCTGCCTCATTGGGGGCCATCTTGGGTACTGGCAGCTGTCTGCCAGTACCCAGTTTGCAAAAAAAAGTGCTTTTTTTATTTTTTTGGGCTTTTTTCTGTAGTGTAGCTTCCCCCCCCACACAGACAAACCCCCACCACCTTGCTGATCTTTTTTTTTTTTAAATATTTCGAAATTTATACATTTTTTATTAATTCATTTTCTGTAGTGTAGCGGTTCCCACCCGCTCCCTCCCCGTGCACGCGCCCGCCCCCGCCCTCCCGTGCACGCGCGCGCGTCCGTGCGCGCCCCTGCTCGTCCCCGCCCACGATCCCGCCCCCCCTGCACATAACCAGGGCCATCGATGGCCGCCACCCGCCTCCCGGTCCGGCTCCCACCCAACAGCGCAGGGAGCCACCGATCTCCGGTGCAGAGAGGGCCACAGAGTGGCTCTCTCTGCACCGGATGGCTACCAAAGGTTATTGCAGGATGCCTCCATATCGAGGCATCACTGCAATAACCGGAAAGCAGCTGGAAGCGAGCAGGATCGCTTCCAGCTGCTTTCCAAACCGAGGACGTGCAGGGTACGTTCTCAGGCATTAACTGCCTTTTTTTTGAGGACGTACCCTGCACGTCCTCGGTCGTTAAGGGGTTAATATAAATATAGTACTTTAAACAGCACATATGTACTGATGAAGATGTAGGAGACAGAAAACTAAGGAATAGCCTTAGAGTCAGGATAGTAAGCATATTACCTGTATTTTTAGTTCACTATGTTTTAATTTACTTCTCACTACATTATAGCCTTTTAATTGCTGGGTTATTTCACATCTCTATGCTATTGCTGTTTAACCCCTTAAGGACCACAGCACTTTTCCATTTTCTGTCCGTTTGGGACCAAGGCTATTTTTACATTTCTGCAGTGTTTGTGTTTAGCTATAATTTTCCTCTTACTCATTTACTGTACCCACACATATTATATACCATTTTTCTAGTCATTAAATGGACTTTCTAAAGATACTATTATTTTCATCATATCTTATAATTTACTATAAAAAAATATATAAAATATGAGGAAAAAATGGAAAAAAACACACTTTTTCTAACTTTGACCCCCAACATCTGTTACACATCTACAACCAACAAAAAACAACCATGCTAAATAGTTTCTAAATTTTGTCCTGAGTTTAGAAATACCCAATGTTTACACGTTCTTTGCTTTTTTTGCAAGTTATAGGGAAATAAATACAAGTAGCACTTTGCTATTTCCAAACCACTTTTTTTCAAAATTAGCGCTAGTTACATTGGGACACTGATATCTTTCAGGAATACCTGAATATCCCTTGACATGTATATATATTTTTTTTTAGAAGACAATCCAAAGTATTGATCTAGGCCCATTTTGGTATATTTCATGCCACCATTTAACCGCCAAATGCGATCAAATAAAAAAAAATTGTTCACTTTTTCACAAACTTTAGGTTTCTCACTAAAATTATTTACAAACAGTTTGTGCAATTATGGCATAAATGGTTGTATATGCTTTTCTGGGATCCCCTTTGTTTAGAAATAGCAGACATATATGGCTTTGGCATTACTTTTTGGTAATTAGAAGGCCGCTAAATGCCACTGCGCACCACACGTGTATTATGCCCAGCAGTGAAGGGGTTAATTAGGTATATATATTTTAGTATATTTTAGTATATTTCATGCAACCATTTCACTACCAAATGCGATCAAATGAAAAAAATTGTTCACTTTTTCACAAATTGTTTCACAAACTTTAGGTTTCTCACTGAAATTATTTACAAACAACTTGTGCAATTATGGCATAAATGGTTGTAAATGCTTCTCTGGGATCCCCTTTGTTCAGAAATAGCAGACATATATGGCTTTGGCATTGCTTTTTGGTATTTAGAAGGCCACTAAATGCCACTGCGCACCACATGTGTATTATGCCCAGCATTGAAGGGGTTAATTAGGGAGCTTGTAGGGTTAATTTTAGCTTTAGTATAATGTAGTAGACAACCCAAAGTATTGATCTAGGTCCATTTTGGTATATTTCATGCCACCATTTCACCGCCAAATGCGAACAAATAAAAAAAAAGCGTTACATTTTTCACAATTTTAGGTTTCTCACTGAAATTATTTACAAACAGCTTGTGCAATTATGGCATAAATTGTTGTAAAAGCTTCTCTGGGATCCCCTTTGTTCAGAAATAGCAGACATATATGGCTTTGGCGTTGCTTTTTGGTATTTAGAAGGCCGCTAAATGCCGCTGCGCACCACACATGTATTATGCCCAGCAGTGAAGGGGTTAATTAGGGAGCTTGTAGGGAGCTTGCAGGGTTAATTTTAGCTTTAGTGTAGGTATCAACCTCCCACATGACACATCACACCCCCTGATCCCTCCCAAACAGCTCTCTTCCCTCCCCCACCCCACAATTGTCCCCGCCATCTTAAGTACTGGCAGTAAGTCTGCCAGTACTAAAATAAGAGTTTTTGGGGGATTTAAAAAAAAACCCAATAATTCTGGTCTGTAGGATCCCCCCTTAGCCCCCAACCTCCCTGATCCCCCCCAAACAGCTCTCTAACCCCCCTCTCTGCCTTATTATGCGCCATATTGGGTACTGGCAGCTGTCTGCCAGTACCCAGTTTGAAATCAAATATGTTTATCAAATTTTATTATTTTATTATTTTACAAATACTATTTTCTGTAGTGTAGCTGCCCCCCCTCAACCCCCAACCTCCCACCCTCCCAGATCGTTAAAATGTGTAATGTACTCGCCCTCTCTCCCAGCAAGTACCACAGTTGTTCCCCCGCGCGCACCCGCTCCCGCGCATGCGCGCACACATGCTCACGTACCCGCGCACGCGCGCGCACTCGATCCCGCCCCCCTTCCCACCGATGGCCGCCCACCCGCCTCCCTGGATCAGCTCCCACCCACCAACGAACATGGCCATTGATGGCCGATGCAGAGAGGGCCACAGGGTGGCTCTCTGCATCGGACGGCTAAAAAATGTTATAGCAGGATGCCTCAATATCGAGGAATCACTGCTATAACATGAAAGCAGTTGGAAGTGATCAGGATCGCTTCCACTGCTTTCAAAGACCAACGACGTACGGGGTACGTCCTTGGTCATTAACTGCATTTTTTTGCAGGACGTACCCCATACGTCGTTGGTCGTTAAGGGGTTAAAGTTAGTTGGCTTTCATTTACGCATACATTTCCTTTTTTTTTTTGTAAGGTAACTAAACAAACCATACCTTATTTTTTTGTTTGTTTGTTTTAAAGCAAACCAACAATTTTTAGTTAATACAGTTGTGTTCATAAGTTTACATACCCTGGCAGAATTTATGATTTATTGGCCATTTTTCAGAGAATATGAATGATAACACAAAAACTTTTCTTTCACTCATGGTTAGTGTTTGACTGAAGCCATGTATTATCAATCAACTGTGTTTACTCTTTTTAAATCATAATGACAACAGAAACTACCCAAAGACCCTGATCAAAAGTTTACATACCCTGGTGATTTTGACCTGATAACATGTACACAAGTTGACACAAAGGGGTTTGAATGGCTATTAAAGGTAACCATCCACACCTGTGATCTGTTTGCTTGTAATTAGTGTGTGTGTATAAAAGGTCAATGAGTTTCTGGACTCCTGACAGATCCTTGCATCTTTTATCCAGTGCTGCACTGACATTTCTGAGTTATGGGGAAAGCAAAAGAATTGTCAAAGGATCTGCGGGAAAAGGTAGTTGAACTGTATAAAACAGGAAAGGGATATAAAAAAGATATCCAATGAATTGAGAATGTAAATCAGCAGTGTTCAAACTCAAGTTTCCAAATACAAATCTGAGTTAATTACTTTTAAACAACAAACATTTGATGTAATTATTAATGATTAGAGAGACAAATGGGTGTATAAGTGGCTATTGGGACCACAAGAGAGACAGTTTAGACCCAGACGCTTTAGAGCCAGACCTAAACCAACTAACCTCCAGACTAACCTCCAGACCATAGACACTTCAGGGGACAGTTCTGACCCTGACACTGCTACTAGACCTCCCATCCCACCTACTAATAGAGCTAATAGAGCTGACTCCAATACTGCTAATTTTAATCAGGGCATTACAACTAGGTCAAAAAACTTACAGCGAGGACAAGGCCACACATACGGAGGGGGAGGCATATGACACAGACCCCCTCGACGGAGGTAAATCCCACGATAGTAATGAATTTGAGCTCTCATCAGCTCTCTCCTTTTGAGGAGAAGTTACTTAACAAGGGCCTCACTTTTGTACCCACCATGAAATGAAATGACCTCTTTATAGACATCAATAAATTCCACAGGACTTTAAAATAAAGGAATTTTTTTAAAGACCAGCCTGACCAAGTACAAAATCCTCTAAAACCAAAAAGTACTTTCGACCCTGTTTCTAACAATCACAATATCAAAACCTTCATACGTCTAATCACTAATGAGCTACAGGAGAGTATGCACAAAGATACTGCACCTATGTTTCATTACCTGACCAGATTAGAAAAACAAGCACTGGATTAATTAAAAAATAACCCAAATATTGTCATACGTGAAGCTGACAATGGGGGCGCCATAGTGCTTCTGGACTATGCTCAATATCAAACTGAAATCATTAGACAATTAAATGATAAAACTACTTATCGCAAACTTAATGCCAATCCGACCATGATATATAAATCTCAGATTGATAACACCATTGGCTTATTCTTTGAATTAGAATATATCAGTAAATATTTAAAGGCATTTCTCACTGTGGACTTACCAATTATACAAATTTTATATACCTTACCCAAAGTCCACAAAGATGCTCATAATCCACCAGGCCGCCCAATAGTTTCGGCCAGGGGCTCACTGCTACAGCCAATTGCCCAATATGTTGACTCCATCTTACAACCGTTTGTTCTGCATATGCCATCTTACATTCGTGATTCTGGTCAATTAATCTCCAAGCTCAATGCCTTAAATAATATCAATGCACAAGATATTCTTGTCACTTTGGATGTAAAGAATCTATACACCTGCATACCACATAATGAAGGATGTGCTGCTGTACTTGCCCAGCTTTTGAAATAACAGAATTTATGCTTACCTGATAAATTACTTCGTCCAACGGCTTGATGTGTGTCCGTGTCCACTGGCGTCATCCTTACTTGTGGATATTCTCTTCCCCAACATGGAATGGCAAAGAGCACAGCAAAGCTGGTCACATGATCCTCCTAGGCTCCGCTACCCCAGTCATATCGACCGACGTAAGGAGAATATGCATAGGAGAATAATCATATGATACCGTGGTGATGTAGTTTAGAGAAAATAATTCATCAGACCTGATTAAAAAAACCGAGGCGGGCCGTGGACCGGGACACACCGTTGGAAGAAGTAATTTATCAGGTAATGCATAAATTCTGTTTTCTCCAACATAGGTGTGTCCGGTCCACGGCGTCATCCTTACTTGTGGGAACCAATACCAAAGCTTTAGGACACGGATGATGGGAGGGAGCAAATCAGGTCACCTAGATGGAAGGCACCACGGCTTGCAAAACCTTTCTCCCAAAAATAGCCTCAGAAGAAGCAAAAGTATCAAATTTGTAAAATTTGGTAAAAGTGTGCAGTGAAGACCAAGTCGCTGCCTTACATATCTGATCAACAGAAGCCTCGTTCTTGAAGGCCCATGTGGAAGCCACAGCCCTAGTGGAGTGAGCTGTGATTCTTTCAGGAGGCTGCCGTCCGGCAGTCTCATAAGCCAATCGGATGATGCTTTTAAGCCAAAAAGAGAGAGAGGTAGAAGTTGCTTTTTGACCTCTCCTTTTACCAGAATAAACAACAAACAAAGAAGATGTTTGTCTGAAATCCTTTGTAGCCTCTAAATAGAATTTTAGAGCACGAACTACATCCAAATTGTGTAACAAACGTTCCTTCTTTGAAACTGGATTCGGACACAAAGAAGGCACAACTATCTCCTGGTTAATGTTTTTGTTAGAAACAACTTTCGGAAGAAAACCAGGTTTAGTACGCAAAACCACCTTATCTGCATGGAACACCAGATAAGGAGGAGAACACTGCAGAGCAGATAACTCTGAAACTCTTCTAGCAGAAGAAATTGCAACCAAAAACAAAACTTTCCAAGATAGTAACTTAATATCTACGGAATGTAAGGGTTCAAACGGAACCCCTTGAAGAACTGAAAGAACTAAATTGAGACTCCAAGGAGGAGTCAAAGGTTGTAAACAGGCTTGATTCTAACCAGAGCCTGAACAAAAGCTTGAACATCTGGCACAGCCGCCAGTTTTTTGTGAAGTAAAACAGATAAAGCAGAAATCTGTCCCTTCAAGAACTTGCAGATAATCCTTTCTCCAAACCCTCCTGTAGAAAGGATAGAATCTTAGGAATTTCTATCTTGTTCCATGGGAATCCTTTAGATTCACACCAACAAATATATTTTTTCCAGATTTTATGGTAAATTTTCCTAGTTACAGGCTTTCTAGCCTGAACAAGAGTATCAATGACAGAATCTGAAAACCCACGCTTTGATAAAATCAAGCGTTCAATCTCCAAGCAGTCAGTTGGAGTGAAGCCAGATTCGGATGTTCGAATGGACCTTGAACAAGAAGGTCCTGTCTCAAAGGTAGCTTCCATGGTGGAGCCGATGACATATTCACCAGGCCTGCATACCAAGTTCTGCGTGGCCACGCAGGAGCTATCAAGATCACCGAAGCCCTCTCCTGATTGATCCTGGCTACCAGCCTGGGAATGAGAGGGAACGGTGGGAATACATAAGCTAGGTTGAAGGTCCAAGGCGCTATCAGTGCATCTACTAGAGTCGCCCTGGGATCCCTGGATCTGGACCCGTAGCAAGGAACCTTGAAGTTCTGACGAGACGCCATCAGGTCCATGTCTGGAATGCCCCATAATTGAGTTATTTGGGCAAAGACTCCGGATGGAGTTCCCACTCACACGGATGGAAAGTCTGACGACTCAGAAAATCCGCTTCCCAATTTTCCACTCCTGGGCTGTGGATTGCAGACAAGTGGCAGGAGTGATTCTCCGCCCATTGAATTATTTTGTTCACTTCCTCCATCGCCAGGGAACTCCTTGTTCCCCCCTGATGGTTGATATATGCAACAGTCGTCATGTTGTCTGATTGAAACCTTATGAATTTGGCCTTTGCTAGTTGAGGCCAAGCTTTGAGAGCATTGAATATCGCTCGCAGTTCCAGAATGTTTATCGGGAGAAGAGATTCTTCCCGAGACCATAGACCCTGAGCTTTCAGGGGTTCCCAGACCGCGCCCCAGCCCACCAGACTGGCGTTGGTCGTGACAATGACCCACTCTGGTCTGCGGAAGCTCATTCCCTGTGACAGGTTGTCCAGGTTCAGCCACCAACGGAGTGAATCTCTGGTTCTTTGATCTACTTGGATCGTCGGAGACAAGTCTGTATAATCCCCATTCCACTGTCTGAGCATGCACAGTTGTAATGGTCTTAGATGAATTCGTGCAAAAGGAACTATGTCCATTGCCGCAACCATCAAACCTATTACTTCCATGCACTGCGCTATGGAAGGAAGAAGAACAGAATGAAGTACTTGACAAGAGCTTAGAAGTTTTGATTTTCTGGCCTCTGTCAGAAAAATCTTCATTTCTAAGGAGTCTATTATTGTTCCCAAGAAGGGAACTCTTGTTGACGGGACAGAGAACTTTTTTCCTATGTTCACTTTCCACCCGTGAGATCTGAGAAAGGCTAGGACAATGTCCGTATGAGCCTTTGCTTTTGACAGAGACGACGCTTGAATCAGTATGTCGTCCAAGTAAGGTACTACTGCAATGCCCCTTGGTCTTAGCACCGCTAGAAGGGACCCTAGTACCTTTGTGAAAATCCTTGGAGCAGTGGCTAATCCGAACGAGAGTGCCACAAACTGGTAATGTTTGTCCAGAAAGGCGAACCTTAGGAACCGATGATGTTCCTTGTGGATAGGAATATGTAGATACGCATCCTTTAAATCCACCGTGGTCATGAATTGACCTTCCTGGATGGTAGGAAGAATTGTTCGAATGGTTTCCATCTTGAACGATGGAACCCTGAGAAATTTGTTTAGAATCTTGAGATCTAAAATTGGTCTGAATGTTCCTTCTTTTTTGGGAACTATGAACAGATTGGAGTAAAACCCCATCCCTTGTTCTCCTAATGAACAGGATGAATCACTCCCATTCTTAACAGGTCTTCTACACAATGTAAGAATGCCTGTCTTTTTATTTGGGTTGAAGACAATGAGACCTGTGGAACCTCCCCCTTGGGGTAGTTCCTTAAATCCAGGAGATAACCTTGAGAAACTATTTCTAGCGCCCAAGGATCCTGAACATCTCTTGCCCAAGCCTGAGCAAAGAGAGAGAGTCTGCCCCCCACCAGATCCGGTCCCGGATCGGGGCCAACACTTCATGCTGTTTTAGTAGCAGTGGCAGGTTTCTTGGCCTGCTTACCCTTGTTCCAGCCCTGCATCGGTCTCCAGGCTGGTTTGGTTTGAGAACTATTACCCCCTTGCTTAGAGGGGTGTAGAATTTGAGGCTGGTCCGTTTCTGCGAAAGGACGAAAATTTGGCTATTTTTAGCCTTAAAAGACCCTACTCCTGAGGAAGGGCGTGGCCCCTTTCCCCAGTGATGTCTGAAATAATCTCTTTCAAGTCAGGGCCAAACCAGCGTTTTACCTTTGAAAGGGGATGTTAAGCAATTTGTTCCTTGGAGGACACATCCGCTGACCAAAGACTTTAGCCAATGACCGCTCTACGCGCCACAATAGCAAAACCTGAATTTTTCCGCCGCTAATCTAGCTAATTGCAAACGTGGCGTCTAAGATAAAAGAGTTAGCCAAATTAAGTGCTTGAACTCCTGTCCATAAACCTCCTCATACGAAGAGTCTTTATTGAGCGACTTTTCTAGTTCTTTCGAACCAGAAACACGCTGCTGTAGTGACAGGAACAATGCATGAAATTGGTTGTAGAAGGTAACCTTGCTGAACAAACATCTTTTTAAGCAAACCCTCTAATTTTTTATCCATAGGATCTTTGAAAGCACAACTATCTTCTATAGGGATAGTAGGTGCGTTTGTTTAGAGTAGAAACCGCCCCCCTCGACCTTGGGGACTGTCTGCCATAAGTCCTTTCTGGGGTCGACCATAGGAAATCAATTTTTTAAATATAGGGGGAGGAACAAAAGGTATGCCGGGGCCTTTCCCATTCCTTATTTACAATGTCCGCCACCCGCTTGGGTATAGGAAAAGCATCGGGGGGCACCGGGACCTCTAGGAACTTGTCCATCTTACATAACTTCTCTGGAATGACCAAATTGTCACAATCATCCAGAGTAGATAACACCTCCTTAAGCAGAGCGCGAGATGTTCTAATTTAAATTTAAAAGTAATAACATCAGGTTCAGTTTGTTGATAATTTTTCCTGAAGTCTGAAATTTCTCCCTCAGACAAAACCTCCCTCCTGGCCCCTTCAGATTGGTGTTGAGGGTATGTCAGAACCATTATCATCAGCGTCCTCATGCTCTTCAGTATCTAAAACAGAGCAATCGCGCTTTCTCTGATAAGGTGGGCATTTTGGGACAAAATGTTTTTAATAGAATTATCCATTACAGCCGTTAATTGTTGCATAGTAAGAAGGATTGGCGCACTAGATGTACTAGGGGCCCTCTTGTGTGGGCAAGACTGGATGTAGACACAGAAGGGGATGATGCAGTACCATGCTTACTCCCCTCGCTTGAGGAATCATTTTGGGCAACATCATTATCAGTGGCATCATTGTCCCTACTTTGTTTGGACACTATGTCACATTCATCACATATATTAAATGGGGAGGAACCTTGGCTTCCAAACATACAGAACATCGTCTATCTGATGTTCAGACATTGTTAACAGGCATAACCTTGATAACAAAGCACAAAAAACGTTTTAAAATAAAACCGTACTGTCACTTTTAAATTTTAAAACTGAACACACTTTATTACGAATATGTGAAAAAGTATGAAGGAATTGTTCAAAATTCACCAAAATTTCACCACAGTGTCCTTAAAGCCTTAAAAGTATTGCACACCAAATTTGAAAGCTTTAACTCTTAAAATGACGGAACCGGAGCCGTTTTTACATTTAACCCCTATACAGTCCCTGGTATCTGCTTTGCTGAGACCCAACCAAGCCCAGAGGGGAATACCGATACCAAATGACGCCTTCAACTAAGCTTTTTCAGTGGTTCTTAGCTCCTCACACATGCATCTGCATGCCTTGCTCTCCAAAAACAACTGCGCATTAGTGCGCGCGAAAATGAGGCTCTGCCTATGATAGAAAAGGCCCCCCAGTGAAAAAGGTGTCAATACAGTTGCCTGCCGTTTTTTTTTTTTAATACATCCCCAAGATTAACAGAACTATCTTATAGTTATAATCCACTAAATATACTTATAAAGTAATCGTTTTTAGCCCAGAAAAATGTTCTACCAGTCTTTAAAGCCCCCTGTGAAGCCCTTTATTTCTTATACTAACTAAGAAAATGGCTTACCGGTTCCCATAGGGAAAATGACAGCTTCCAGCATTACCAAGTCTTGTTAGAAATGTGTCATACCTCAAGCAGCAAAAGTCTGCCCACTGTTTCCCCCAACTGAAGTTAATTCCTCTCAACAGTCCTGTGTGGAAACAGCCATCGATTTTAGTAACGGTTGCTAAAATCATTTTCCTCTTACAAACAGAAATCTTCATCTCTTTCTGTTTCAGAGTAAATAGTACATACCAGCACTATTTTAAAATAACAAACTCTTGAATGAAGAATAAAAACTAATTTAAACACCAAAAAACTCTTAGCCATCTCCGTGGGAGATGTTGCCTGTGCAACGGCAAAGAGAATGACTGGGGTAGGCGGAAGCCTAGGAGGGATCATGTGACCAGCTTTGCTGGGCTCTTTGCCATTTCCTGTTGGGGAAGAGAATATCCCACAAGTAAGGATGACGCCGTGGACCGGACACACCTATGTTGGAGAAATCCCTATATTGGACCACCACCTGACGTAATTTGTGAAATATGACACTTATGTTTGAATTTAAATTAATTCACATTTAAAAACAACTACTACTTACAAATAGCAAGAACAGCTAAGATCTCTATGCAAATCTGTTTGTGGCCCAATTTGAAGAGAATAATAAACTTCTGGATGCACCAGAAATTTTAGCTTTCTATCGCTATATCGATGATATTCTCCTAATTTGACAGGGGGGGGAATCTGCACTCTTAAAATGGTTTGATAACCTTAATGCACAGATTGATTTTCTGGACATTAGAATTTTTAAAAACAAAGGTAAACTTGGCACCACTCTGTACATACAGACAGGAATTTAATCCTCCACGGCAGAAGTTGTCATTCTCCAGCACTTCTACGTACTATCCCAAAGGCACAGTTTGATCGAGTAATTATGAACAATACTTTGGGTGATACTAAACTAATTTAAGATCAATGCAATGGAACAAAGATTTAAACAGACAGGGCTATGGAACAAGATTGCTGAATAAAATCCAAAATAAAAGCAGTGGATAGCTCAAACCAAACAAACCAAGAGGGCACAGAAAAGACTCACTTTTACCACAACGTACTATCCGGGCAAACAAACTAATAGGTTCCACTCTACGAAACATTGGGACATTATCAAAAAACTGATCCTAATCTACCGTTTGGGGACTATGACCCACCACTTGTAGGTTTTCGTCGGGTTATTAACCTCAAGGACCAATTGATGAGACCAGATATGGACAACAGAATAACACAAAGAACATGGTTGCCTGTAAAAAAACCAGGATGCTACCGATGTGTGAGCTGCACTACCTGTAATAGCTTAATCCCTGGAAAAAAGTTCCACCATCCCCATACAAACAAAGAATTTGTGATTAAACATTATGTCACTTGCACCACTACTTACATAATCTACATCATTATTTGTTCATGTGGACTTTTTTATGTGGGAAAGACTTGTGACACCTTGAGAACAAGAATGGCGAATGATTGTTCTGCAATAAGGGCAGCCCTGAACAAATGCACTTCTGATCAGCCAGTTGCTAGACATTTTGTGGAAATGGGACACACAGTTTCCCAACTGAGAACCATGATAATTGACCATTCCCTCCTGCAAAGCGAGGAGGTAACAGAGACAAAAAACTCCTCCAAATTAAATCCATATGGATTCACAAACTGGACACACTCTACCCAAATGGTTTAAACACAATGTTAGAGTGGCACTGTTTCTTATAATATGTTTGCCTTTAATTAAAGAGATACAACACCCTAGACCAGGGTTTCCTTCTATCACCTGTGATAGATTTTATCGATCTGCTCCAAGATTAATACATCTGAATTATCTCAGGGTTTTGGTTTTGCAGCTTCCCCAGCACAGGTTTGGTCTATTTTTGTATCCTCTTTTACAAAGCAACAGTGCATAGCATCTATATCAATGAGATAAGTCCATTCATGTTTACTTATGTATTTCTTGTTCATTCTAATGTTTCCACACCATGTGCAATTATGACTGCATACCTTATTAAGAACATTCCTAAGAGTTTGATTCCCAAAAAATATTTTTTGATTGTTTTAATGACATGCACTAATTATGTGCTTAACTTAACTTAACTTATTAACTATTTACTAACTACCTAGTTAAAATAAATACAAAATTACCTGTAAAATAAAACCTAACCTGAGTTACATTAACACCTAACCTTAAACTACAATTAAATAAATTACATTTATTAAATACAATTAACTAAATTACAAAAAAAACACTAAATTACACAAAATAAAAAAGAAATTATCAAATATTTAAACGAATTACACCTAATCTAATAGCCCTATCAAAATAAAAAATCCCCACCAAAATAAAAATAAAAACCTAGCCTACAATAAACTACCAATGGCCCTTAAAATGGCCTTTTGCGGGGCATTGCCCCAAAGAAATCAGCTCTTTTACCTGTAAAAAAAAAATACAAACAACCCCGCATCAGTAAATCCCATCACCCACACAACCAAACCCCCCAAATAAAAACCTAAATCTAAATAACCTTAGCTCCCCATTGCCCTGAAAAGGGCATTTGGATGGGCATTGCCCTTAAAAGGGCATTTAGCTCTTTTTCCGCCCAAACCCTAAGCTAAAAATAAAACCCACCCAATAAACCCTTAAAAAAACTAACACTTACCCCCGAAGATCCACTTACAGTTTTTGAAGAACCGACATCCATCCTCAATGAAGCGGCAGAAGTCCTCAACGAAGCGGCAGAAGTCTTCATCCAAGCAGAGGAACAAGTACAATGTTCTGGAATGGCCATCCCAGTCCCCAGACCTGAAAATCATTGAAAATCTGTGGGGTGATTTGAAGCAGGCTGTCCAAAGCTTGGCAACCATCAAACCTAACTGAATTGGAGATGTTTTGCAAGGAGGAATAGTCCAAAATACCTTCCTATAGCCTCTAATGTGTGTCTAAGTGGAGGTATTTTGGACTATTCCTCCTTGCAAAACATCTCCAGTTCAGTTAGGTTTGATGGTGTCAGGGTGCCAGGAAACAGACTGAGACGAGAAGTACAAAAATAATCACACCTTTATTAATTGCAAAAAATAATAAAAAGTCCACAAGTCAAATAACAAGCCAGGAATCAAAACCAGAGCTGGTAGTCAGACGAGCCGAGTCAGGAGCCAAAGCGAATAGTCAGACGAGCCGAGTCAGGAGCCAAAGCGAGCCGGAATCAAGAACAAGCCAGGGATCAGGAACCAGGAGGGACGTCAGACAGCCAGGTAATACACAGGAGCTCTCACAAACAGGTCTGAGACAACACAAGGGCAAAGCATACTGAACAGAGGCCCTTTAAATAATGACATCACAATTCTGAGACTGCATCCCGTCTCACACGGATGATGTAAACCAGTATGGCCATAAAAGGAAGTGCAGGAAATGAGAAGCAACACACAGTATGCACCAGAGTCAGCAAGAGAGGTGAGTAAAATGGCTGCCAGCAGCACATGGCAAACAAGGCAGGGAAAAAACCCTGACAGATGGTTGCCGAGCTTTGGACAGCCCGCTTCAAAATCACCCCACAGATTTTCAATGATTTTCAGGTCTGGGGACTGCGATGGCCATTCCAGAACATTGTACTTGTTCCTCTGCATAAATGCCAAAGTAGATTTTTGAGCAGTGTTTTGGGTTGTTGTCTTTTTGAAATATCCAGCTGCGGCATAACTTCAACTTTGTGATTGATTCCTCAACATTATTCTCAAGTATCTGCTGATAGTGAGTGGAATCCATTCGACCCTCAACTTTAACAAGATTCCCAGTACCGGCACTGGCCACACAGCCCCACAGCATGATGGAACATCCACCAAATTTTACTGTGGTTATCAAGTGTTTGTCTTGCAACGCTGTGTTCTTTTGCCATCATGCATAACGCCCCATGTTATCACCAAATAACTCAATCTTTGTTTCATCAGTCCACAGCACCTTCTTCCAAAATGAAGCTGGCTTGTCCAAATGTGCGTTTGCATACCTCAAGCGACTCTGTTTGTGGCGTGTGTGCAGAAAAGGCTTCTTCCGCATCACTCTCCCATACAGCTTATCCTTGTGCGAAGTGCGCTGAATTGTCGAACGATGCACAGTGACACCATCTGCAGCAAGATGATGTTGTAGGTCTTTGGAGGTGGTCTGTGGGCTGTTTTTGACCGTTCTTACCATCCTTTGCCTTTGCCTCTCCGATATTTTACTTGGCGTGCCACTTCTGGCCTTAAAAAGAACTGTGCCTGTGGTCTTCTATTTCCTCACTATGTTCTTCACAGTGGACACTGACAGCTTAAATCTCTGCAATAGCTTTTTGTAGCCTTCCCCTAAACCATAATGTTGAACAATGTTTGTTTTCAGGTCATTTGAGAGTTGTTTTGAGGCTCCCATGTTGCCACTCTTCAGAGGAGAGTCAAAGAGAACAACGTCTAGAAAGCGCCTAGAGGCTGTTATTTCTGCTAAAGGAGGCTCTACTAAATATTGATGCAATATTTCTGTTGGGGTGCCCAAATTTATGCACCTGTCTAATTTTGTTTTGATGCATATTGCACATTTTCTGTTAATCCAATAAACCTCATTTCACTACTGAAATATTACTGTGTCCTTCAGTTATTTGATAGATCAAAATGAAATTGCTGATTCAAACACCCAATTATTTATAAATGAAAACCATGGAAATTGTATGGGGTGCCTAAACTTTTGCATACAACTGTATATATATATATATATATATATACTTAGAACATATTCTGCTATATCTGCAAAACATCAGAATGTAAAATATTTATAGTAAATACACAGAATAACACTTTAAATATGAATATTACATAAATATGCTTTGACAAAGGGTTCCAATGCACTTATATATGTCAATATATGTATACATGTATTTATGTATTTAAATGTAAATACATATATACATATATACATTTGTAAATACATATGAATACATATAAAAACATAAATAAATATTTCAAACACACATTTTATGGTGCCACATTGAGCGTTATTTAAACTTCATAAACCAACAAACTTTAGAATTGAAAGTCAGAAAAAAAGATTATTTTTATGCAGTTTTTCAGTATCCTCCAATTTATGCAGAAAATAAGCAGGTCTAAAATATCTAACTGTACAATTATTAGATATGTTTTAAAATTACACAGAGTGTTCTAGTTTAACCCATTTAGACAATTTATGCATGATCCTGTCCCTGTCTAAACTCATTCAGCGTAGCAAAAAATATTAAAACAAAAGAAACAACGTAAAATAGATAACCCAAATACAGTCTATATAATCTATTTCTTTCCTAAGATATGGTGAGTCCACGGAATCATCAATTACTGTTGGGAATATCACTCCTGGCCAACAGAAGGAGGCAAAGAGCACCACAGCAAAGCTGTTAAGTATCACTTCCCTTCCCACAACCCCCAGTCATTCTCTTTGCCTTAGGTGCAAGGAGGAGGTGAAAAATTCCTGTTTCCACTCCTACCACGAGTTATTGATCGTATCAACAGGAGAGAGCATCTGTAATTCTAATAGTCCCTGCATGGCTTCTCAGGTTCTAGAATACAGACCTAGGGGAGAGGTTATCTCTTCCACCTTGGAGACTGCCTCTGAGGAAGGACCTTCTGATTCAGGGTCCCTTCTTTCATTCATATTTCGTTTCTCTGAAGCTGATTGCTTGGAGATTGATCTCTTAGTTTTGTCTAAGCGGGGGGTTCTCTGAGTTGGTCATTGAGACCTTGATTCAGGCTTCCAAACCTCTTACGAGAAAAGTTTACCATAAGATATGGCATAAATGTATTTATTGGTGTGAATCTAAAGGCTTCTCTTGTAGTAGGGTCAGGATTCTTAGCATTTTGTTCTTTCTTCAGGAAGGTCTGGAGAAAGGTTTTGTCAGTCAGTTTTCTGAGAACTCAGATTCCTACATTATCCTTTTTGCTGCATAAGTGTCGGGCGGATGTGCCGGACGTGTAATCCTTTTGTCAGGCCTTGGTCAGACTCAGGCCTGTGTTTAAGTCTGTTGCTCCTCCTGGGAGTCTTAACCTGGTTCTTAAAAGTTTGGCAGAAAACTCTGTTTGAGCCATTGCATTCCATAGATATAAGTTGTTATCTTGGAGAGTTTTGTTTCTTATTGCTATCTCTTCTGCTCGGAGAGTGTTGGACCTCTCAGCTTTGAAGTGTGATTTGCCTTATATTCTCTTTCATGCCGATGAGGCGGATCTTCGCACTAAGTTAGGTTCCTTCCTAAAGTGGTTTCAGACAAAAAATTTAATTAGGAAATTGTTGTTCTTTTTTTGTTTACATAGTCTTCCTTTCTGAAGAATGTTTGTTGCACAACTTGGAGGTTGTGCATGCTTTAAATTTTTTATTTCAGGCGACTATGGATTTTCCCCAGTCTTCTGCCTGTTTGTTCGTTTCTCTGGGAAGCGTAGAGGGCAGAAAGCTTTTGCTATTTTTCTTTCTCTGGTAGAGAAGTATATTTGGTTTTGCTATGAGACTGCTGGGTAGCAGTCTCCTGAGAGAATTACAGCTCTTTCCACTAGGGCTGTCTCTTTCTTTTGGATTTTCAAAATGAAGCTTCTGTGAATTGAATTTGCAAGGCTACTTGGTCTTCTCTGCATATCCTGTCCAAATTTTATAAATTTGATTATTTTGCCTTGGCCGAGGTTCTTTTAGGAGAAAGCTTCTTCAAGCAGTGGTGCCTTCTGTTACCTGTTTTGTCCCTCCCTAATCATCGTGTCCTCTAGCTTGGGTATTGATTCCCAACAGTAATTGATGATTCCGTGGACTCACCGTGTCTTAGGAAAGAAAACAAAATTTATGCTTACCTGATAAATTTCTTTCTTTCCGGATACATTGAGTCCACGGCCCGCCCTTTATTTTAAGACAGTTATTTTTTACTTTTACCTCAGGCACCTCTACACCTTGTGTTGCTTATTTTGTCTCCATTTTACTTCGGTCGAATGACTGGGGGTTGTGGGAAGGGAAGTGATACTTAAAGGAACAGTCTACTCAAAAAATGTCTCCCCTTTAATTTGTTCCCAATGATCCACTTTACCTGCTGGAGTGTATTAAATTGTTTACAAGTATTTCCAATAGCCTTATATTGGCATTTGAAATAGTTTATTTAGCCTGTGGTTTCCCCACCCATCCTGAAAGTTTTTGGCCACGAGGCCAAGCTGTATTAACGCAGTCAGCAGAAGAAATTACACTCCCAGTGTAGTATAGCAAGATAAGGTAATAAAATGTTAATTTTCCATTGTTCTCCTCCAAGTATTGGTGATTGGTTTATGGACAGATATAAGATAAAGAAGCAGGTATATTTACACAATGTGATAAAGTAATGAATTCTGATTATACCTACAAGCTCAACCCATTTTATTAGGTTTTAACAGCTTTGCTGTGGTGCTCTTTGCCTCCTCCTGCTGGCCAGGAGTGATATTTCCAACAGTAATTGATGATTCCGTGGTCTCACCGTAAACAGAAAGAAAGACATTTTTCAGGTAAGCATAAATTTTGTTTTTACACTAACTCAGTTCTCTCATTTCTTTTTTTTTATTCTTTAATTTTTTATTATGAATTCAGAGAAACATGACTCTATGAGCCGTAACTTCAACAACAGAAAATTAGGCTGCTAGTTGATAGATATATAGACCCAAAATACCTTATTTGAATAGTGAGCCTTATGTTCTCAAATAAAGGGTCTTATTATACATTTCTATATTGAGGGGGTTATAAACACTCCTCAGAAGCCCCAAAATAGAACCAATGCTGTGAGGTTATGGCAATCACCTGGCAGCTGGAGGCACACAGGACCACTAAGTTAAAAGATGAGAATTGCTGCTTTCAACTTTGTCTATGTATTGTGGGGGCATTAAAGGAGATAACATACCCATGTTGTTTCCAAATGCCTCTAATTCTGCCAGGTAATCACTGTTAGCATGGTGTTAAGCTGATGGTATGTGATTCCTCCGTTAAAAGGGACCTCTACTCTTTAAAAAAAGTGGTCACTTACCCCATTGCAGTAATAAGTTCAAGGTGCTAGTGTCCCTTTTAAAGCCCAAATTTGTATGGCAACCAACTGCTACCTAAAGGGACGAGACCACTCAATTGGAAAGTTGGAGTCCCCTCTTTCACATGAAGATTGTAAAAGCTGTTGTCCTTCACAATATAAGGGTTAACAATGTTACATGAGTTTCAAAGTAAATAAGTGGTGTCACTCAGAATTTGTATGCATAAGGGGAACCATAAAAGCAAAATATATATCCACTTCTATAGATTAACTCATTAAAGGGACATGGAAGTCAAAATGAGATTTTCACAATTCAGACAGAGCGTACAATTTAAAAAATCTTTCCTATGTATTATATTGTCAAACTGACCTGGTTCTCTTGGTGTTCTTTGTTGAATTATATATTCTTCCAATGAGAGCATACCCTATTTGGTTCAGAAACGTACATATGTCTTAAAACACTATATGGCAGATGTATTTGCAACAATGTTTGTAATAATGTACGTGCAGTAATCAGAACTATCCCCATATTGATTTTAACCCATTGGATGCCAACAACATACAAATCAATAATTGTATCTTGTCCATTGCCAGTAACACACACACAGCAGTGATTTGACTTTCACTTGATTGCCAGTACCAGACACAGAGCAGAAATGTTACCTCAGTGGCTACATGTGACGCACACAAAATTGGGTCAAATTAGAAGTGGCGCGCTAAATAATTTTTTCGCTCGCGATCAAACACTACTGAAATTACAAGTTGAGAGAAATCTGATGCGCTCTAACTTCAGGACTTTGGATATCACGATCGCGTTAACTTCTCCCCATAGACTTTAATGGAACACGCTTTAAAAAAATCAAATAACACTTATCGCTTGCATGCAGACCCGACACCGCATAAGACCTACAGTGCTAAACTCAAAGGGAGTTATGAATATTTTACATTCCAATGTTCTTCACATAAAAGAAAATTTTCTTTTTAAATACATGATAAGTGAGTACACCCTTTACCTCTCAATAGTTGCATTATTTATAAGTTGACAAGTAGAGTATTACTTTTTATGAACAATCAAATTGAAAATACAGGCCCTAAAGTAGAAACTAAAAAGCAACAAAAGTAAATACAACTGTGATCACTGACACAAGTTAGATCACTGAAATAAATCTGAGTACACTTGGGGTTTTCAATTTGCTTAACTGCATGAACATGGTTATAAAATAAACTGTGAACAGAACTTTCTCAATTTTGAACCTATGGAAAATAATTGCCAGAGGAATTGAAAAATATGATTTTGAGACTTTCCAAAGATGGAAAAGGATACAGCAATATAGGTGACCAACTAAAAATCAGTTGAAATACACTTGCAGCAGTAATCAGGAGGTATAGAACAAGCCATAGGACCACTAGATTTCTTGTTCTGAGGGAGAAAAGCTCCTTCCCCACCATTTTTAATAATTGAGTCCAAATCAGAACAAAATAGAATCTTCCCTAGGAAGGAAAAGAGACATTGACCAATTTTTTTTAAACCATGTCGGCTGAGCATGATTTTAACCACAATGCCCTTCTTGCAATAACTGCCATAGACATGTTCTTGACATCAATCTTGATTATGTCCATTACTGGGTCACATATAAAGGTGTTAGCCATTTAAAGGGCTTTAATGCAATTCTGGAAACACTCAGCAGAGGATTTTTCAGAAACTATTGTGGATATAGAATAACACCAGAGGGCCCCTACCACAGAGAGACAGGTGATAGATACTTCTGGTTTAAGCAGAAGACCTGTCTGAAGAAAGAGCTTTCTCAGGAAAGACTCCATTTTAGGTCTATTCGATCCCTGAAAGAGGTGCTGTCCTCCATGGGTGTCAGGAATACTTTGATACCACCTTAAGGATTACCTTTCCACCTATGTGTCAGGAATTATGTGATACTACCTTAAGGATTTAAATGTCTACCTATGACTCACACCTGGCTCTTAATTTAAACCAGCCCTTCTCTCACATCTATGCTTGGATGTTAAAATCTAGCTGCAGATTTCCTAAACTTAAACTAAGGATTACTTTATTCTTTGTGAAGATTTTGAGACACTCTCAACTTGGATTCTCCCTCTGCTCCTGTTGCTCTTCAAGCTCTTTTAAAGAGCCATTCGCCTATTATTTAAAAATGTTAAAAAAAGGGTTCCAGGGCTAACAAAGGGTCCAAAAGGGGTGTCAGTGGTCTGAGTCCCCCCCCCCCCTGAGTTATATAGGACAGTTAATTTGCTTTTTTAAGCAAAAAAAGTGTGTCAGTGGGAGAGCAGACTAAGTCCCCTGGCTATGTTGTGCCTGTGTCAACCTTCTCCTGGAGGCCAAGAACAAAACTGGGGAGAGATGGAAGGTGGGAGGGAATTTAAGCTTTTGTGTCAGTTCTTGGCCTCTTCCTAATAGCAAAAATGATATCCCACGTATAGCCCAATGGATCATCGTCATTTTAAAAAAGAAATTGCTTGCTTTGTCTCAGAGATGGGCGGCTATGGGCCACATGTGGCCTCCTGCACTAGTTTTGTGGCCCCAGGAAAAAGCGGGAGTAAAAATGTGTTATTTGGGGACTTCTGATGGGTGGGCAAACAAAGTGGCAACAATTGGAGGGTGAACAGTAGATAGAGGGTACCCTAAACCTGGCCCTGTGCCAATGGAAATTTTTAGGAAATAACAGAATTTATGTTTACCTGATAAATTTCTTTCTCCAACGGTGTGTCCGGTCCACGGCGTCATCCTTACTTGTGGGATATTCTCTTCCCCAACAGGAAATGGCAAAGAGCCCAGCAAAGCTGGTCACATGATCCCTCCTAGGCTCCGCCTACCCCAGTCATTCGACCGACGTTAAGGAGGAATATTTGCATAGGAGAAACCATATGGTACCGTGGTGACTGTAGTTAAAGAAAATAAAATATCAGACCTGATTAAAAAAACCAGGGCGGGCCGTGGACCGGACACACCGTTGGAGAAAGTAATTTATCAGGTAAACATAAATTCTGTTTTCTCCAACATAGGTGTGTCCGGTCCACGGCGTCATCCTTACTTGTGGGAACCAATACCAAAGCTTTAGGACACGGATGAAGGGAGGGAGCAAATCAGGTCACCTAAATGGAAGGCACCACGGCTTGCAAAACCTTTCTCCCAAAAATAGCCTCAGAAGAAGCAAAAGTATCAAACTTGTAAAATTTGGTAAAAGTGTGCAGTGAAGACCAAGTCGCTGCCCTACATATCTGATCAACAGAAGCCTCGTTCTTGAAGGCCCATGTGGAAGCCACAGCCCTAGTGGAATGAGCTGTGATTCTTTCGGGAGGCTGCCGTCCGGCAGTCTCGTAAGCCAATCTGATGATGCTTTTAATCCAAAAAGAGAGAGAGGTAGAAGTTGCTTTTTGACCTCTCCTTTTACCTGAATAAACAACAAACAAGGAAGATGTTTGTCTAAAATCCTTTGTAGCATCTAAATAGAATTTTAGAGCGCGAACAACATCCAAATTGTGCAACAAACGTTCCTTCTTTGAAACTGGTTTCGGACACAGAGAAGGTACGATAATCTCCTGGTTAATGTTTTTGTTAGAAACAACTTTTGGAAGAAAACCAGGTTTAGTACGTAAAACCACCTTATCTGCATGGAACACCAGATAAGGAGGAGAACACTGCAGAGCAGATAATTCTGAGAACTCTTCTAGCAGAAGAAATCGCAACTAAAAACAAAACTTTCCAAGATAATAACTTAATATCAACGGAATGTAAGGGTTCAAAACGGAACCCCCTGAAGAACTGAAAGAACTAAATTGAGACTCCAAGGAGGAGTCAAAGGTTTGTAAACAGGCTTGATTCTAACCAGAGCCTGAACAAAGGCTTGAACATCTGGCACAGCTGCCAGCTTTTTGTGAAGTAATACCGACAAGGCAGAAATCTGTCCCTTCAGGGAACTTGCAGATAATCCTTTTTCCAATCCTTCTTGAAGGAAGGATAGAATCCTAGGAATCTTAACCTTGTCCCAAGGGAATCCTTTAGATTCACACCAACAGATATATTTTTTCCAAATTTTGTGGTAAATCTTTCTAGTCACAGGCTTTCTGGCCTGAACAAGAGTATCGATCACAGAATCTGAGAATCCTCGCTTCGATAAAATCAAGCGTTCAATCTCCAAGCAGTCAGCTGGAGTGAAACCAGATTCGGATGTTCGAACGGACCCTGAACAAGAAGGTCTCGTCTCAAAGGTAGCTTCCAAGGTGGAGCCGATGACATATTCACCAGATCTGCATACCAAGTCCTGCGTGGCCACGCAGGAGCTATCAAGATCACCGACGCCCTCTCCTGATTGATCCTGGCTACCAGCCTGGGGATGAGAGGAAACGGCGGGAACACATAAGCTAGTTTGAAGGTCCAAGGTGCTACTAGTGCATCCACTAGAGCCGCCTTGGGATCCCTGGATCTGGACCCGTAGCAAGGAACTTTGAAGTTCTGACGAGAGGCCATCAGATCCATGTCTGGAATGCCCCACAGGCTGAGTGACTTGGGCAAAGATTTCCGGATGGAGTTCCCACTCCCCCGGATGCAATGTCTGACGACTCAGAAAATCCGCTTCCCAATTTTCCACTCCTGGGATGTGGATAGCAGACAGGTGGCAGGAGTGAGACTCCGCCCATAGAATGATTTTGGTCACTTCTTCCATCGCTAGGGAACTCCTTGTTCCCCCCTGATGGTTGATGTACGCAACAGTTGTCATGTTGTCTGATTGAAACCGTATGAACTTGGCCCTCGCTAGCTGAGGCCAAGCCTTGAGAGCATTGAATATCGCTCTCAGTTCCAGAATATTTATCGGTAGAAGAGATTCTTCCCGAGACCAAAGACCCTGAGCTTTCAGGGATCCCCAGACCGCGCCCCAGCCCATCAGACTGGCGTCGGTCGTGACATTGACCCACTCTGGTCTGCGGAATGTCATCCCTTGTGACAGGTTGTCCAGGGACAGCCACCAACGGAGTGAGTCTCTGGTCCTCTGATTTACTTGTATCTTCGGAGACAAGTCTGTATAGTCCCCATTCCACTGACTGAGCATGCACAGTTGTAATGGTCTTAGATGAATGCGCGCAAAAGGAACTATGTCCATTGCCGCTACCATCAACCCGATCACTTCCATGCACTGAGCTATGGAAGGAAGAGGAACGGAATGAAGTATCCGACAAGAGTCTAGAAGTTTTGTTTTTCTGGCCTCTGTCAGAAAATCCTCATTTCTAAGGAGTCTATTATTGTTCCCAAGAAGGGAACCCTTGTTGACGGAGATAGAGAACTCTTTTCCACGTTCACTTTCCATCCGTGAGATCTGAGAAAGGCCAGGACAATGTCCGTGTGAGCCTTTGCTTGAGGAAGGGACGACGCTTGAATCAGAATGTCGTCCAAGTAAGGTACTACAGCAATGCCCCTTGGTCTTAGCACAGCTAGAAGGGACCCTAGTACCTTTGTGAAAATCCTTGGAGCAGTGGCTAATCCGAAAGGAAGCGCCACGAACTGGTAATGTTTGTCCAGGAATGCGAACCTTAGGAACCGATGATGTTCCTTGTGGATAGGAATATGTAGATACGCATCCTTTAAATCCACCGTGGTCATGAATTGACCTTCCTGGATGGAAGGAAGAATAGTTCGAATGGTTTCCATCTTGAACGATGGAACCTTGAGAAACTTGTTTAAGATCTTGAGATCTAAGATTGGTCTGAACGTTCCCTCTTTTTTGGGAACTATGAACAGATTGGAGTAGAACCCCATCCCTTGTTCTCTTAATGGAACAGGATGAATCACTCCCATTTTAACAGGTCTTCTACACAATGTAAGAATGCCTGTCTTTTTATGTGGTCTGAAGACAACTGAGACCTGTGGAACCTCCCCCTTGGGGGAAGTCCCTTGAATTCCAGAAGATAACCTTGGGAGACTATTTCTAGCGCCCAAGGATCCAGAACATCTCTTGCCCAAGCCTGAGCGAAGAGAGAGAGTCTGCCCCCCACCAGATCCGGTCCCGGATCGGGGGCCAACATTTCATGCTGTCTTGGTAGCAGTGGCAGGTTTCTTGGCCTGCTTTCCCTTGTACCAGCCTTGCATTGGTCTCCAAGCTGGCTTGGCTTGAGAAGTATTACCCTCTTGCTTAGAGGACGTAGCACCTTTGGGCTGGTCCGTTTCTACGAAAGGGACGAAAATTAGGTTTATTTTTTGCCTTGAAAGGCCGATCCTGAGGAAGGGCGTGGCCCTTACCCCCAGTGATATCAGAGATAATCTCTTTCAAGTCAGGGCCAAACAGCGTTTTCCCCTTGAAAGGAATGTTAAGTAGCTTGTTCTTGGAAGACGCATCAGCCGACCAAGATTTCAACCAAAGCGCTCTGCGCGCCACAATAGCAAACCCAGAATTCTTAGCCGCTAACCTAGCCAATTGCAAAGTGGCGTCTAGGGTGAAAGAATTAGCCAATTTGAGAGCATTGATTCTGTCCATAATCTCCTCATAAGGAGGAGAATCACTATCGACCGCCTTTATCAGCTCATCGAACCAGAAACATGCGGCTGTAGCGACAGGGACAATGCATGAAATTGGTTGTAGAAGGTAACCCTGCTGAACAAACATCTTTTTAAGCAAACCTTCTAATTTTTTATCCATAGGATCTTTGAAAGCACAACTATCCTCTATGGGTATAGTGGTGCGTTTGTTTAAAGTGGAAACCGCTCCCTCGACCTTGGGGACTGTCTGCCATAAGTCCTTTCTGGGGTCGACCATAGGAAACAATTTTTTAAATATGGGGGGAGGGACGAAAGGAATACCGGGCCTTTCCCATTCTTTATTAACAATGTCCGCCACCCGCTTGGGTATAGGAAAAGCTTCTGGGAGCCCCGGCACCTCTAGGAACTTGTCCATTTTACATAGTTTCTCTGGGATGACCAACTTGTCACAATCATCCAGAGTGGATAATACCTCCTTAAGCAGAATGCGGAGATGTTCCAACTTAAATTTAAATGTAATCACATCAGGTTCAGCTTGTTGAGAAATGTTCCCTGAATCAGTAATTTCTCCCTCAGACAAAACCTCCCTGGCCCCATCAGACTGGGTTAGGGGCCCTTCAGAAATATTAATATCAGCGTCGTCATGCTCTTCAGTATCTAAAACAGAGCAGTCGCGCTTACGCTGATAAGTGTTCATTTTGGCTAAAATGTTTTTGACAGAATTATCCATTACAGCCGTTAATTGTTGCATAGTAAGGAGTATTGGCGCGCTAGATGTACTAGGGGCCTCCTGAGTGGGCAAGACTCGTGTAGACGAAGGAGGGAATGATGCAGTACCATGCTTACTCCCCTCACTTGAGGAATCATCTTGGGCATCATTGTCATTGTCACATAAATCACATTTATTTAAATGAATAGGAATTCTGGCTTCCCCACATTCAGAACACAGTCTATCTGGTAGTTCAGACATGTTAAACAGGCATAAACTTGATAACAAAGTACAAAAAACGTTTTAAAATAAAACCGTTACTGTCACTTTAAATTTTAAACTGAACACACTTTATTACTGCAATTGCGAAAAAACATGAAGGAATTGTTCAAAATTCACCAAATTTTCACCACAGTGTCTTAAAGCCTTAAAAGTATTGCACACCAAATTTGGAAGCTTTAACCCTTAAAATAACGGAACCGGAGCCGTTTTGAACTTTAACCCCTTTACAGTCCCTGGTATCTGCTTTGCTGAGACCCAACCAAGCCCAAAGGGGAATACGATACCAAATGACGCCTTCAGAAGTCTTTTCTAAGTATCAGAGCTCCTCTCACATGCGACTGCATGCCATGCCTCTCAAAAACAAGTGCGCAACACCGGCGCGAAAATGAGGCTCTGCCTATGCTTTGGGAAAGCCCCTAAAGAATAAGGTGTCTAAAACAGTGCCTGCCGATATTATTATATCAAAATACCCAGATAAAATGATTCCTCAAGGCTAAATATGTGTTAATAATCAATCGATTTAGCCCAAAAAAAGTCTACAGTCTTAATAAGCCCTTGTGAAGCCCTTATTTACGATCGTAATAAACATGGCTTACCGGATCCCATAGGGAAAATGACAGCTTCCAGCATTACATCGTCTTGTTAGAATGTGTCATACCTCAAGCAGCAAGAGACTGCTCACTGTTCCCCCAACTGAAGTTAATTGCTCTCAACAGTCCTGTGTGGAACAGCCATGGATTTTAGTGACGGTTGCTAAAATCATTTTCCTCATACAAACAGAATTCTTCATCTCTTTTCTGTTTCTGAGTAAATAGTACATACCAGCACTATTTCAAAATAACAAACTCTTGATTGAATAATAAAAACTACAGTTAAACACTAAAAAACTCTAAGCCATCTCCGTGGAGATGTTGCCTGTACAACGGCAAAGAGAATGACTGGGGTAGGCGGAGCCTAGGAGGGATCATGTGACCAGCTTTGCTGGGCTCTTTGCCATTTCCTGTTGGGGAAGAGAATATCCCACAAGTAAGGATGACGCCGTGGACCGGACACACCTATGTTGGAGAAATAGTGTTATTTCTGTTTTAGTCATACATTTTCATGCAACCATTTAGGCTCCTAAAATAGTGATCTGTGTCTCCCCATGTGTTATGAAGTTGTCCATCATTGCTCTATCGGTATCATAAAGTTTCATTTTGACGTCCGTGCTCTCTTTAAGTTTTGTGTCCCAGAAAAGAAACAACACAACCTTATTTCCTTGTTAAGCGTTAAGATCAGAAGTTAATTAGAAAACATCTACATGCAAAAATAAATATTTTATGTAAATCATTTGAAACTGTCATTTTGTTGAAAATGTTGTATTGTTTTGCAGTCCAGGGATATAACCTTTGAAAAAACATAATTTATGCTTACCTGATAAATTCCTTTCTCCTGTAGTGTAGTCAGTCCACGGGTCATCATTACTTATGGGATATTAACTCCTCCCCAACAGGAAGAGCAAGAGGATCACCCAAGCAGAGCTGCTATATAGCTCCTCCCCACTACGTCACACCCAGGTCATCTCGACCAGGAAACCAAACAGAGAAAGGAGAAACTATAGGGTGCAGTGGTGACGGAGATATAATTAAAAAATTTAGACCTGCCTTAAAAAAACAGGGCGGGCCGTGGACTGACTACACTACAGAGAAAGGAATTTATCAGGTAAGCATAAATTATGTTTTCCTCCTGTTAAGTGTAGTTCAGTCCCACGGGTCATCCATTACTTATGGAATACCAATACCAAAGCTAAAGTACACGGATGAAGGGAGGGACAAGGCAGGAACATTAAACAGAAGGAACCACTGCCTGAAGTACCTTTCTCCCAAAAATAGCCTCCGAGGAAGCAAAAGTGTCAAATTTGTAAAATTTTGAAAAGGTGTGAAGCGAAGACCAAGTCGCAGCCTTGCAAATCTGTTCAACAGAGGCCTCATTTTTAAAGGCCCAGGTGGAAGCCACAGCTCTAGTAGAATGAGCTGTAATCCTTTCAGGAGGCTGCTGTCCAGCAATCTCATAGGCTAAACGTATTATGCTACGAAGCCAAAAAGAGAGAGAGGTAGCCGAAGCCTTTTGACCTCTTCTCTGTCCAGAGTAAACGACAAACAGGGAAGAAGTTTGACGAAAATCTTTAGTTGCCTGCAAATAGAACTTCAGGGCACGGACTACGTCCAAATTATGCAAAAGTCGTTCCTTCTTTGAAGAAGGGTTAGGACACAGTGATGGAACAACAATCTCTTGATTGATATTCCTGTTAGTAACTACCTTAGGTAAGAACCCAGGTTTAGTACGCAGAACTACCTTGTCTGAATGAAAAATCAGATAAGGAGAATCACAATGTAAGGCAGATAACTCAGAGACTCTTCGAGCCGAGGAAATAGCCATCAAAAACAAAACCTTCCAGGATAACAGCTTGATATCAATGGAATGAAGGGGTTCAAATGGAACGCCTTGAAGAACATTAAGAACTAAGTTTAAGCTCCACGGCGGAGCAACAGTCTTAAACACAAGCTTAATCCTAGTTAAAGCCTGACAAAAGGCCTGAACGTCTGGAACTTCAGCCAGACGTTTGTGTAGAAGAATAGACAGAGCAGAAATCTGTCCCTTTAACGAACTAGCAGATAAGCCCTTTTCTAAACCCTCTTGTAGAAAGGACAATATCCTAGGAATCCTAACCTTACTCCATGAGTAACTCTTGGATTCACACCAATATAAATATTTACGCCATATCTTATGGTAAATTTTTCTGGTAACAGGCTTCCTAGCCTGTATTAAGGTATCAATAACCGCCTCCGAGAAGCCACGCTTTGATAGAATCAAGCGTTCAATCTCCATGCAGTCAGCCTCAGAGAAATTAGATTTGGATGTTTGAAAGGACCCTGAATTAGAAGGTCCTGTCTCAGAGGTAGAGACCACGGTGGACAGGACGACATGTCCACTAGATCTGCATACCAGGTCCTGCGTGGCCACGCAGGCGCTATCAGAATCACTGAAGCTCTCTCCTGTTTGATCTTGGCAATCAAACGAGGAAGCATCGGGAATGGTGGAAACACATAAGCCATGTTGAAGACCCAAGGGGCTGTCAGAGCATCTATCAGCACCACTCCCGGGTCCCTGGACCTGTATCCGTAACAAGGAAGCTTGGCGTTCTGGCGAGACGCCATGAGATCCAGATCTGGTTTGCCCCAACGAAGAATCAGTTGAGCAAAGACCTCCGGATGAAGTTCCCACTCCCCCGGATGAAAAGTCTGGCGACTTAGAAAATCCGCCTCTCTTGATCCAGACTTAGTAGGGGGACAAATCTGAGTAATCCCCGTTCCACTGACTTAGCATGCACAATTGCAGCGGTCTGAGATGCAGGCGTGCAAATGGTACTATGTCCATTGCCGCTACCATTAAGCCGATTACTTCCATGCACTGAGCTACTGACGGGTGTGGAATGGAATGAAGGACACGGCAAGCATTTAGAAGTTTTGATAACCTGGCCTCTGTCAGGTAAATTTTCATCTCTACAGAATCTATAAGAGTCCCTAGAAAGGGAACTCTTGTAAGTGGTAATAGAGAACTCTTTTCCACGTTCACCTTCCACCCATGCGACCTCAGAAATGCCAGAACTATCTCTGTATGAGACTTGGCAGTTTGAAAACTTGACGCTTGTATCAGAATGTCGTCTAGGTACTGAGTCACCGCTATGCCTCGCGGTCTTAGTACCGCCAGAAGTGAGCCCAGAACTTTTGTAAAGATTCTTGGAGCCGTAGCTAATCCGAAGGGAAGAGCTACAAACTGGTAATGCCTGTCTAGGAAAGCAAATCTTAGGTATCGATAATGATCCTTGTGAATCGGTATGTGAAGGTAGGCATCCTTTAAATCCACTGTGGTCATGTACTGACCCTCTTGGATCATGGGAAGGATGGTTCGAATAGTTTCCATTTTGAATGATGGAACTCTTAGAAATTTGTTTAGGATTTTTAAGTCCAAGATTGGTCTGAAGGTTCCCTCTTTCTTGGGAACCACAAATAGATTTGAATAGAATCCCTGCCCGTGTTCCGTCCGCGGAACTGGGTGGATCACCCCCATTAGTAAAAGGTCTTGTACACAGCGTAGAAACGCCTCTTTCTTTATTTGGTTTGCTGATAACCTTGAAAGATGAAATCTCCCTCGTGGAGGAGAAGTTTTGAAGTCCAGGAGATATCCCTGAGATATGATCTCCAACGCCCAGGGATCCTGGACATCTCTTGCCCAAGCCTGGGCGAAGAGAGAAAGTCTGCCCCCCACTAGATCCGTTTCCGGATAGGGGGCCCTCTCTTCATGCTGTCTTAGGGGCAGCAGCAGGTTTCTTGGCCTGCTTGCCCTAGTTCCAGGGTCTGGTTAGGTTTCCAGCCTTGTCCTGTAGCGAGCAAACAGCTTCTTCCTGTTTTGGAGCAGAGGAAGTTGATGCTGCCCTCTGCCCTTGAAGTTACGAAAGGCACGAAAATTAGACTGTCTAGCCCTAGGTTTGGCTCTGTCTTGAGGCAGGGCATGGCCTTTACCTCCCGTAATATCAGCGATAATTTCTTTCAACCGGGCCCGAATAAAGTCTGCCCTTGAATGTATGTTAAGTAATTTCGATTTAGAAGTTACATCAGCTGACCAGGATTTTAGCCACAGCGCTCTGCGTGCCTGAACTGGCGATCCTGAATTCTTAGCCCGTAAGTTTAGTTAAATGTACTACGGCATCAGAAATAAATGAATTAGCTTAGCTTAAAGGGACACTGAACACAAATTTTTTCTTTTGTAATTCAGAAAGATCACTGCAATTTTAAGCAACTTTCTAATTTACTCCTATTTATCAATTTTTCTTTGTTCTCTTGCTATCATTATTTGAAAAAGATGGCATCTAAGCTTTTTTTTTGTTTTATGTACTCTGGATAGCACTCTTTTTATTGGTGGATGAATTTATCCACCAATCAGCATGGACAACCCAGGTTGTTCACCAAAAATGGGCCGGCATCTAAACTTAATTCTTGCATTTCAATAAAGATTACCAAGAGAATGAAGAAAAATTTGATAATAGGAGTAAATTAGAAAGTTGCTTAAAATGTCATGCTCAATCTGAAACACAAATGAAACATTTTGGGTACAGTGTCCCTTTAAGGGTTTTAAGCTTAAGTGAAATCTCATCTAATGTCGCTGCAGTCAAGGGTGTCCTTCCAGAGACTCAAACCAAAATGCAGCCGCAGCCGTGACAGGCGCAATGCATGCAAGGGGTTGTCAATATAAACCTTGTTGAACAAACATTTTCTTAAGGTAACCCTCTAACTTTTTATCCATTGGATCTGAAAAAGCACAGCTATCCCTCCACCGGGATAGTGGTACGCTTAGCTAAAGTAGAAACTGCTCCCCTCCACCTTAGGGACCGTTTTGCCATAGTCCCGTGTGGTGGCGTCTATTGGAAACATTTTTTCTGAATATAGGAGGGGGTGAGAAAGGCACACCCGGGTCTGTCCCCACTCCTTAGTAATAATTTCAGTAAGTCTCCTTAGGTATAGGAAAAACGTCAGTACACGTCGGGTACCACAGCAAATATTTATCCAACCTACACATTTTCTCTGGGATTGCAACTGTGTTACAATCATTCAGAGCCGCTAACACCTCCCCTAGCAACACACGGAGGTTTTCCAGCTTAAACTTAAAATTTGAAATGTCTGAATCCAGTTTATTTGGATCAGATCCGTCACCCGCAGAATGAAGCTCTCCGTCTCATGTTCTGCAAATTGTGACGCAGTATCAGACATGGCCCTAGCATTATCAGCGCACTCTGTTCTCACCCAGAGTGATCTCGTTTACCCTAAGTTCTGGCAATTTAGACAAAACTTCAGTCATAATTAGCCATGTCTTGTAAGTGATTTGTAATGGCCGCCCTGATGTACTTGGCGTTACAATATCACGCACCTCCTGAGCGGGAGATGCAGGTACTGACACGTGAGGCAAGTTAGTCGGCATAACTTCCCCCTCGTTGTCTGGTGAATGTTGCTTAACATGTACAGATTGGCTTTTATTTAAAGTAGCATCAATGCAATTAGTACATAAATTTCTATTGGGCTCCACCTTGGCTTTGAACATATTGCACAAAGATTCCTCTGTGTCAGACATGTTTAAACAAACTAGCAATTAGACTAGCAAGCTTGGAAAATACTTTTCAACTAATTTACAAGCAATATGTAAAAAAACGTTACTGTGCCTTTAAGAAGCACACAAAAAACTGTCACAGTTGAAAAACAATGAACCGGATTAGTTATATAAACCAAAATTAGCAAAGGATTGCACACATAGCAATGGATGATTAACCCTTAATATCAGAAAAAAAAACGTATAACATTGACAATATAAACGTTTTTATCACAGTCAAGCACAGTCTCACAGGTCTGCTGTGAGTGATTACCTCCCTCAAAACTAGTTTTGAAGACCCCTGAGCTCTGTGAAACGTCCTGGATCATGCAGGGAGAAAAAGACAGACTGTGACTGAATTTCTGATGCGTAGTAAAAGCGCCAAAATAGGCCCCTCCCACTCACACTACAACAGTGAGGGAGCTCAGTAAACTGTTTTAATTTAAAACAACGACAGCCATGTGGAAAATAAAGCCCAAAACAATTTTCACCAAGTACCTCAGATAATTAAACGATTTAACATGCCAGCAAACGTTTAAAATCTAATATCTGAAATGTCTTTAAAAAGCCTGCTGCTAGTCGCTCCCACTGCAAGTTAGGCTAAAAGATATATGCATACAGTATTTTCCCAGTGAAGTGCCATTCCCCAGAAATACTTAAGTGTTAACATATATACATGTCAGCCTGATACCAGTTGCTACTACTGCATTTAAGGCTGACTTACATTATATCGGTATTAGCAGTATTTTCAAAGTCAATTCCATTCCTTAGAAAATAATATACTGCAACATACCTCTTTGCAGGTGAACCTGCCCGCTGTCCCCTGATCTGAAGTTACCTTACTCCTCAGAATGGCCGAGAACAGCAAACGGATCTTAGTTACGTCCGCTAAGATCATATACAAAAAACTCAGGTAGATTCTTCTTCAAATTCTGCCTGAGAAGAAACAACACACTCCGGTGCTGTTTAAAATAACAAACTTTTGATTGAAGATATAAAAAACTAAGTTTAATCACCACAGTCCTCTCACACATCCTATCTATTAGTTGGGTGCAAGAGAATGACTGGGTGTGACGTAGAGGGGAGGAGCTATATAGCAGCTCTGCTTGGGTGATCCTCTTGCACTTCCTGTTGGGGAGGAGTTAATATCCCATAAGTAATGATGACCCGTGGACTGACTACACTTAACAGGAGAAACTTGTATGTTTTTTATGTTAATTATTATGTTGGACTCACTTAATTTAGTTATGTCTACCTCATGTATCCTGAAATGTTGTCCTGAAAAAAAATATTTTTTTCTGTTTCAATAAAATGTAATAAAAATATTTATTTTAAAAAAAAATGTAGATGCAAAATAGCTTAATATCCTTTTAAGGCACTTGAATAAAATCCTGTGGTAAAGGATTCCTGGTGCTGCTGCTATCGTTATTTGTGGGGCTTTTGATGTGAGGCCTAGCAGCTGGCACAGGCTACACTGGTGCTCAATATTTGGCTTATACTATTTCAGTTCTTTTGTCAGACTTGCATTTTAGCCAATCAGTGCTCATTTCTCGGTAAATTCACGCGCATGAGCTCTATGTTATCTATATGAAACACATGAACTAACGCCCTCTAGTGGTGAAAAACTGTCAAAATGCTTTTAGATTAGAGGCGGGCTTCAAGGTCTAAGAAATTAGTATATGAATCTCGTAGGTTTAACTTTCAACTAAGAATACCAAAAGAACAAAGCAAAATTGGTGACAAAAGTATATTGGAAGGTTGTTTAAAATTACATGCCATATTTTAATCATGAAAGGTTTTTTTTGGACTTGACTGTCCCTTTAATGAGCGCACATATGCACACTTTATACATACACTGTGTATATAAAATATATTTATTAGAAACCACACCCCCGCCATCTTGGATTTTTGCCCTATTCTCTGCCAAGGTGTCCTGGTTACCATTTAATTTTCTCAGTAACATCGAAATCCTTCATATAAACTTTATAAGTTTGGCGCAGGCTGTTCACAAATATAAGAACAAAGCTAAGTGCAAACAGCAAAGGTGTAAACCTCTTCAAAGTATTTGAACACCTTATGAAGCATGTTTAGGCAAGTTTTAGATATACTAAAGGAAGTGTCTTACCTATAATGTAATAGTTATCCTATTGAAGAACAACTGTAAAATAAGTCCTGTTCCCTAACTCAGGTGCAGCTGGGAAGTTTGTGAAATCAGGTTATTTAGAGGGAATGCTCACCTTTCTATGTTGCTTTTAAATTAACCTGTTTTTGATTTATTAATAAGAAATCTGCAGTTCAGTAGATGTTTTATTCTGTAAAAATACAAACTAAATGTTCCAGAGATCTTTGGTGCCTCAGTAACATGAATTTGGTAGAGAACTCAAAGTACTTTTTAAATCAAATTGTGTGAAAAGAGAAGGAAGTAGTGATATTTACTCTAACACTGAAAATACCCAGTGCTGCAGGATAACGCATAACTATTATAGGGCCAATATAATTAAACAAAAAAAAGTAATTTTTAGACTAGTGACACTGAACCTCTGTGTGTTTAACCGTTGCAAAGTGTTTAAACACATAGCAGAAGTACCATTCTGGGTCAACAGAGCACTACTGGTTCAGATTGGAAAGTGATGCTGATCCATTCAGCAGCACTAGTCACACAGCTGAGTCATACAACTAGTACTGCTGATTGGATCAGCAGCAGTTTCTGCTTGGGACCTGCAGTGCACTGTGGGTCACAAGCGGTACTTCTACTGTATTTGACCCCTTTGCAGGGGTTAAACACATGTAGGTGCAGAGTTAGAGCTCGAATTAGAGCTGGCCATTTTTTACCATAATGTATCTTTAAACATGCCTCCCTATATTTGCTGGATGCTTTCTGGGATGTGGAAGGTTAAAGAGATTTTCCCTTCCCCACATGGGAAGGGTGGGGTCATACACAGAGGGATAGTGTTATGGGCATGTCTTGGTGGAGCTTGGCCAAGCCCATAAAACAGGATATTGAGGGGCTGCAGGTGGAAAGCTGGTAGTACCTCCCAACCCTTACAATTGTGTAAGATTTGGGAGGTATAATTAGATATTATACCAATTGTTTCTCCAGCTTGCTAAAACATTCATTCATTGGTTTGTTGTGATTTGGGAGGTTTTCAAGCCAATTTAAAGGGACACTTTGTGGCTTGTAACACAACAGTAATGACGCACATTGTCTAATTGCATGAGGTGCCCAATACATCAGTACATTCACAACACTTCAGAAGCACAGTGCCAAACGGGTTCAGTAAATGTATGTTATTGCTATATATATTTATTTATGGTAAAGTGGCATCACAGGTAATCTTGGTAATCTCGCAGACGCTAATGAGGGGCTGATTCTGGGTGTACGTGGGTGTTTTGAGGGTTGGGGCACATGTTTCACCAAAATCTTTTTCATTTTAATTAGTTTGTGTTCTAGAAGTAAATGGTTGCAAGCAAAATGTGGCTCCATTGATTATAATGGCACAGAACTTGGTTTGACAATCGTAGGTTACAATGCTTTACGAATTCTGTGAATTTTGATTTGATGTTTCCACAAGCTTTTTCACTGAGATGTCAGTTTTACAAATAGGTTTTATTAAATGAAGGCCATAAAGGGAGAAACACATTAGGCTATTTATTTGTATTACTTGTAGCCAGGGCCGTGCTGGCAAGACCAGCTACTTGCACCTCCCCCCCCCCCCCCCCAACGCACACACACACCAAAAAAAAAAGTTAAAAAAATTAAAGCAACAAAACACGAAACTGCTAAATTTTTTTTAACTTTTAAGAATAAGTACCATAAGATGAGACACTGAGACATTAACAGGTCTATTCACTAAACCAACAGATAGAACCCACCAAGCAGTTATCCATGTACTGTATATATTTTCTACTACTGCTGGTGTGCAAGTTATGAGGAATGCCAGATAACAGCCTGATATACTGCTGTAACATGGCTTAGATATAGGCTCCTGCAAAGGAGAATCAACACTGCTATTACACATTAGCTGTACATGCAGACAGCCCACATATCTATACTTACTGGTCTCCAAACAACATACACACCTGATTAAAGGGGCAGTATGCACCAATTTTTATTTAACTGCATGTAATAGACACTACTATAAAGAATGATATGCACAGATACTGATATAAATATCCAGTGTAAACCTTTTAAAAACTTACTAAGAAGTTCCCAGTTTAGCACTTTTAATGAGATAAGCCTGGGACACCCACTGAAAGGGGCTGATAGCAGAACCTCCCCCCCCTCCACCTGCATATGAAAAAGACCCATTATACAAACAGAAGAAGTTTGAAGTCTGTATACATCAGTATACAACTAAAACTTACCTCCTTTCCATGAAGCATAAAACGTGTTCATTAGCATGAACACGTTTTAAACACTACAGATATTGTTGCAAACATTGCCTACATGTAGTGCTCAAGATAAGTGCTCAGTCCTGGACCTATGAATTATTCTCTTGTGGAAATCAGCTGCATTTTAGCAAATGATAAACAAGAAGTAAACTGTAATTTGTATTGGGTTTTTAAGATACAGGAGGTACAAATAAAGGGAAAAAAGAGTGGGGGGGGGTCTATGACAACATAGACCTCAGTATAGTTTCTTTCAGTCAACAGTTTTAGACCTCTCATTTCTATATTACCAGAACTTAGAAGGAAAAGAAGAAACACATAAAATTAATGTATAATATATAGGTCTTCAAGAAAACAGCATATGACACGCAACAATGTTATCAAAATTATACAGTTAAACATGTATATATAAAGGCAAAAGAAATGTTTCCAGTGAAGAACCTAGAGAGAATGCCGTGCAAACCTTGATTTGTATATATATTTACATACGTACAGTACCAAAAAAAGAATAAGGAACTTCTTTATGAGGACTTGTTTGTCTGAACTTTGAAGTAACGCAGAGTCCCTCGCAAGTATCCGAATAATTACATAGCAATAAATAAATGTCCATTATCCTACTCCTCTTTCATGAAAATGTCCAATATAGTAAAAATGACAAACCTCTCTAAAAAAGCATAGCTCTTGCAAAAGATAGCCAATCAATACCATACCGGCTAATGTAGACACATCTGCTGGAATCACACAACAAAACCAGAGGATGCCAACGGTTGATGTACAGATCTCCCATGAGGGGAATCTGCTCCGTGCAAGGAGGATCTAACTGTGGACTCTGTGGGGGGAGGAAGTCAACTAGAACGTAACTCACGTTGTTGTGCTGCACATCGGCACCCTATTGGCTGGAAGCGCTGCCTCAGTTTTCATTGCGGTCCGGATTGGATGAAATGCGCACAGCACAGGTCACTTCTTCATGCTGTATCCAATGTGCGTGGTGCACCGGCAAACATCCGCACAATATACCAGCGAGTCTGGGGAAACCAGGTTGTGGCCGGCTGCACCCTATGTGGCAGTGCGCCCTAGGCAGCTGCCTAGCTTGCCTAGTGGGAGCGCCGGCCCTGCTTGTAGAACACACAGCAAATGGCATCTGTTCTGTGAGTCCCTCTCAGTCCTTTATAGACAGGTCATTGAACCATGGACCATATAATAACCTGAGTATAGATCTATGTAGGGGAATCTTTACTGGGAGTGAGAGCCTGAGGAGGTGGAATTCTACTACAATATTCCATAGTGACACCTGGGAGATGTTGTAAAGCTGTATAGTTTTACTAACTAAAATACCAGTACTCTTGTGAAATATTTTATTATTGCTGCCTGGTATGTAAGTACTGTTTTATGTCATCTGTTTGTTACCATTACAGAGGAGAATGCCATAAAAACAAGTAACTGCTTTTTACCAGATTAAATAATATATGATCCAAAATAGAATAGAAAGTGCTATAATATTTTATTTAAAAACTTATTGAGTAAACTGACTAACAATTGTTATTTTGTTCTCTTTTTAAAATCTGCATTACCTACTTATATACTAATGAAGATAAATACTTGTAGAAAAAAGACCCGCACTCACTGGACTTCAAATACAGTGAAACAATTCTTTAATGTGTGACGTTTCGGGGATTTGTTCCCCTTCCTCAGACCCAGCAAGTCCCCGAAACGTCACACATTAAAGAATTGTTTCACTGTATTTAAAGTCCAGTGAGTGCGGGTCTTTTTTCTACAAGTATTTATCTTCATTAGACCGGACCCTGGCTGTTGTCCTGTAAAGTGAGAGTATGGGCCCTTTTGGACTTATACATATATATATATATATATATATATATATATATACACATGGGTGCCTAGTGGGAGGGCAAAAGGTGGAAATGCCCCCCCCCCCCGGAATCTTGCTCTTCACATCTAAGCACAAGCACCTTGTTGATGAAACTCGTGTATAAGAACTATCTCCTGATACACATATCGATACGGATATCATTATGTTCAAAACCACTCATAAAATTTTCAACAGATTCTCATTATCATATGGCTTTCCATTGGTATTACATATTGTAAACTAGGGTTGCACCGATACTAGTATCGGTATCGGTACCGATACCAAATACTGGCACCATTACTTAAATTGATACCTCCAGATCTTAGATCTTACCCATACGCTATCTTGTGGCGTTTTTTCAAACTTCATGTTCCCATTTTATTTTAAGTGTAGAGTGGAGATTTAACTAAGAATTGTTCACTTCTGTTCTGCCAATAAAAAATGCTGTTATTTGTATTATTGTACATCTGAGAGCAGTGCTCCAAAAGCTGCTACTATACCACTGGAAGCCTACATGGGAGAGATCACTGTACCTCATTCAGACAAACCCCTGAAGTACTGGGCAGTTAATAAATTGAGATTTAATGCCCCAACAATATCTTTCTGCCCCATGCAGTAGTTTGGAAAGTGAAAGACTGTTCAGCTTATTGTCAAACATCCTTACTGATAGCAGAAACAGACTTATAGCTGAACATGCAGAGATGCTTCTGTTCCTTAAAAATAACTTGCCACTAACTTTTGAAAAATGTATTCTAATTGCTAGATTGCCTGTTATACTACTAGTTCTCATCTTGCACAATTATGCTCAAAACATACTGTACTCTGAGGAACATCCTTTTATTTATATAATCGCAGGAAGAGTGTTCATAGGACATATTAAGTTAATTCCTATGAACACTCATCCTACAATTATAGGACTAGATTTAGATTACATTTGATTGGTAAGCTTTACCAATGCTCTGTTCACATTTCCAACTCCATAGACTTTAATCTTAAAGAAATGGTATTGGTGCAACCCTATTGTAAACTATACCAATACTCAACAATAAGTGAATTTGAGAGCAACAAGTGTAAGAAGAAAATAATCTAATGTGTTGCAACATTTAAGTATTGTACTATTGCTTCTATGCGCTAGATTTATCAAGCCGTTTTCTCCACTTTGACTGCAGGTCATACAAGCAAACCTGCAGTCACGATTTATCAAGCAGCAGTCATCAGGCCATTGTTTCCCTACCTTGTTCTCCACCTCTTAGGTGGAGAATTTTAATCTCCCCAGTCTCTTCCGACCGGGGAGATTGACAGCTCCCGTCTGCATGTGAATGGCTGTGCGCAGGCAGGGGGCAGGGTTGCACACAAGCACAAAGGAGCGCTCGGGTGCAATGTTAAATGAAATTTGCTGCCCGCCAGAGGAGAGCTCCAGCGGACAGATAGAATATGTACGCCTCTGTCCCATAGGATTGATAAATTGAGCTCTATGTGGTAGATTTATTTAGCTGGGAATGCCTTCAAGCTCACCGGGAACATAAGGTAAGAAGGAGCGGTCTTAAGCAATCATCCCAATCAGATACGATCGTGATGATAGACCCCCACTTCTAGCGGCAGGGAGCAGTATTGCACACGCTGTCTGCATTTAGCGATGTCGGGCAGACATGATCCGCTACAGTGGATCATGTCGGCCCGCATCTTAATAAATCGGCCCCTATATGTAAAGAAAATAGTAACATTCTTCCTCTAAATTAGAGAAGAAAGATTAAGTGCTGCAATAGATTATCAGTGTCAATAAGCATCCAGACGGTTTAGTGTGTCTTCCAACTTCTATTAGCTGTTTATCTCAAAGTCCACCCTCAGAAGGTAACCGCTAAAATACAGAAGGTACTTCATAGTACAGATTATGGGCTAATATACAAGTGCAAAAATATTAGCGTTATTGTGTATTAACATCACTGATCTCAATCAATAGCGCTTATATTTATGTGCTCATATTAAGGGCATATTTATCAAAATAAAGAACGCTGCTCCATAACCTGTCTGCCTGCTCTAAGGCGGTGGCCAGAAATCAACCCGATCGAAAATAGTCAGGTTGACACCCCCTGCTAGCGGCCAATCTGCTGGTGCAATGATAAATGCCAAGAGTGTATGCTGTCGGCATTTATCGATGTGCAGCAAAAATGATCCGCTATATCAGATCATGTCCGCTTGCACAATCATAAATATGCCCCTAAGTCCAAAGTTATTTTCATCACTTGAGCACTAGTCAAGGGCACTAAGCTGATGGTGATGCAAGTAGTAGCATTTTCATGTGTTCTGTTATGCAAACTAGCAAGCAATAATGGTTTACTTCAGTTCTTAAAAAGCACTACATTTTACAGTGCTACTTTGGATTTTGCTCAAGTGTAACACTTAAAGGGACTTGAAACCTAAAATGACTCTTTTATTATTCAGCTATATCATGCATTTTTAAAATGTATTAATTTACCTTTTCTACCTAATTTATTTTGTTCTCTTGGAATTCTTTGTTGAAAAGAATGTATACATAGGCTAAGAAGCAACAATGTACTACTGAGAGTTAGCTGCTGATTGATGGCTGCACATATATGGCCCCTGGTCACTCACTTACCTGATGTGCTCAGCTAGCTCCCAGGAGCTAGCTTCAACAATTGAAACCAAGAGAATGAAGCCAATTTGATACTAGAAGTATAATGGACATTGCTTCAAATTATATGCTCTATCTAAAACATGAAAGAAACATTTGTGTTTTATGTCCCTTTAACTCCAAACTATCCATTAAATATTGGACGTGGTAAAAGTTTTGGTCTGCATTACGATGCTCTCGGGCCTCTCATTAAAATATTTGACATTTAATCAAAAAATGGAGTGTGTCTGGATCACATATGTACATAGAATTCCTAAGTGACAAAATACAGTTTGTGGCATACTAATGCCTAAAAGATAATGAGTTCTTAAGACAGTTCATGTGAGAAAGTTTCACAGAGTCTCTAATGAAGCGCATGTGTGCATGCGAGAAATGCGTCAAGCGTTACTGTTTTTTACCTTTCATGATTGATCGGCCTTGCCAATAAATTAAGTATTCAGCAAAACCTTTGTTTCAGCTTCATCTTTTGTGCACTGATTTGTAAAATATTTAAAGGGGCATAAAACAAGTTGGGGTAGAGACAAAATATAATAATATGTAAATGTTATACAGCAAGGAGTATAGGTCACACACTCGGTAGAGATCACTGTCCATAAAGCGCCAGTATAAAACAGAGTCTGTTAACTTTCAATTAGTTAGGTACCAACCTTCTCTAGAAGCTTGCACACTGTTCATTTCTTTCTGCAGGAACCCTTTCATCCACGGATATTCAACTCCGCTTACATCAACTCTCTGGGGACTTACCAGCCGGGGGGGGGGGGGAGAAAGCAGATTCCCACACTCCTCAACCCCTTCAGTGCTTGCTGCGGTCTCAGTACGGACTTCCTAGGAACTGTAACTGTGTGTTGCGTCAGTCGACTCCTCCTACTCTCTCTCGGCAATGAACAAACCAATCGCCTCTGCAGCCAGGATCCGTAAATCGACAACGGAGACCTCACTCCGTGCATAAATATATTCAAAAAAAAAGTTGAGAGATCCTTAAAAAATGTAAAGCTTTATTCCTTCAATTAAAATACATCCACCTCGT